>NC_057805.1:462211840-462362465 GCF_018294505.1 Triticum aestivum | reverse complement strand
GGAATAAAAGACAAACATGCCACAGTCGGACGTCTGAGCGACATCACATAAAGGGCTTATATCAAAAGTAAATAATCAATATGCCACAGTCGGACGTCTGAGCGACATCACATAAAGGGCTTATATTGGGAATAAAAGACAAACACGCCACAGTCGGACGTCTGAGCGACATCACATAAAGGGCTTCATAACTTAACATATTATTAGCTCAAGAATTTAAATCATATCCAGAGAATAATCAGGCATGAGATAAACATCAGGGTTAGTCCATCCACAGGAGTAACGTTCAGCTAAGTCTACTACTCATGCTCACTTACCGGAAAGAAGAACAAACCACGAGGACTTGACATAGATATGGATACACTGATCACGATACTTGACCATGGATACGATGACTCGAAAGGATTTGACTCTGCAGAGTTTGTACTATAACCACAGCCAACGGATTTCAGTAGTCACGGGGACTAGTTCCGTCTACGGTGTTTTGGAAGAAACACGTCTAACCAGTACACACCCATTCAACATTCCGAAGCCAGGAATCACCCTCGGCAACGTTCAAGAAAAACCTTGAGACGGGGAGGCTACAACCTCGCGTAGCATGGGATCAAAATTTCTATACGCGCGCTCTAAGGGGTGCCCCCCTCTCGGTCCCAACCGGAAACACCCATGCCCCCTGACCGGATGACTGGCTTTAATCCAGGGCCATGGAACCATCATCCCGGCCCCTCTGTTTGGTGTGTACACGGAAAGAGGTTACCAACTTACTAAACCGCATTCTGGCAGAAAACATGTGGTAGCACGGAAGGGGGAAGAACGATAACGTGACTCCGTCCACGTTAACGTCGGAATTTAACGGATGACGTAAGGCTGGCATGCTACAACAGTACCACCTTACTGCCCTTCATGTCACCACATGACTAGGCCATCTCTCATGAGAGATCACCGTAACTTTGGAACACACGGGTAGTTGCCTCACATGCAACGAGGTGCTCACCGATACTCGTATGCCATGCACAACCTTTCATGCAATCATGCAAACACCTATCATATCAAAGGTTCAAACATGCTTGCCTGGTTCGGAGAAGCCGGAGTCTAGCTCGGCGAAGTTCGCGGCTCCGTCACCTCTTCCGGAACCTACGGTATAGCGAAAAAGCATACTAACGTGAAAACCAACGCGTGCATAAAAGTTGTTCGAAACAATTTTTCAATTAAATCCCATAAAAAACTAGACAAAATTTTAAGACCGTCAGAAAAAGAATCACTCAAAAATCACTTTTTATTAAAACGTTATAAGGGTTTCTGTCCAGGGACTCATCTGTAATGAAACAGAAAAGTTCCAGGGGTTTAACTGAGAAAACAAAAAACGGTTCGAATAGAAACGCGCAAGCCCACAGAGAAAACATACTCTGCCCGAAGGCGCCAACAGAAAACGGTTCGCAGGGAAAGAAAGAGAGGCTGACGTGGGGGGTCCACATGTCAGGTTTGAAAGACCTCGCCGGCGCCCGAAGGCTGCGGTGGTCGCCGGCGTCGAACCACGGCGAGTCAGGGAGATCGGAGTGTACCAAGAGTGTCAGCGTGTCCTTCCGCGTCGGTGGGTGGTGGACTTGGGCGTCGGGGAGCACCACGTCGACGGCGACACTTTCTCCGACGGACGGCGGCTCGGGCGATGGTGGGGAACTCCGGTGGTGTGCTGCAAACTTCGAATTGAAGCACGGGTCAGAAGGAGGGATGCACTGGAGAGCTACTGGCAAGAGATGGGAGGCAGAGGTGCACGCACGGGCGCGAATCGAGTTGGATCCCGTGGCGGGTCGCGGCGGCCGGAGTTGAGGAAGGAGACTTCCTCGGGGCTCTTCCAGTGGCTAGGCAGGGTCTTGGTGGAGTGTAGAGGTGGTGTGGGTACTAGCTGGAGCTCGGGGCCTCTATTTATAGGCGGCTCGAGGGGTGGCCGTGAACGGGGTTGCTCCGGCGAGCAATTACGGCGAGGCAGCGGCTTGGCAAGGAGTTTAGGTGGCCAGGCAGCATCAGTAAGGTGTACTGGTGTCGTTCCCCCGCTAATCCTGGTCGGTCTTGGCGTAATGGCGCCGGTCCACGGTGGGGTGGCCGCACGGGCACGACGGCGGCAGAGAGCACGCTCCGCGCCCAGCGGTTCACGACGAGGGTGGCAGCGCGCACTAGGGAGTGGAAGACCACGCGGCGCTCTCCGGTGGCTTGGGCGGCGCTGGGTGGCGCCGTCTGCGCTGCGCCTCTCTCTGGCGGCCGCAAAGCCGCCGCTGGCGTCGGTCACGGGGCGGCGCACCTCCTCCAGCTCGTCGCCGACGCCCGCAAGCATCCAGGCGCTCGTGCGGTGCAGAGGACAAGGGGGAGGGGACAGGAAACACGGCGACGCCGGGCACTGGCGAGATCGACAACAGACACTGAAGAAAACGACAGTGATTCAGCCACTGTTAACTGAATTTGACTGAACCTAATATTGACAGTGCTCTGAAGGTGTTCGATGAAATGATTAGGTATGAAGAAAAATTTTCCTGGAGCTGGGGCTTGGTGAGGTGACCACTCAATGCACCCAGAGGCTGCCTGATTTTACTCAGAATTTTTGGAGAAGGATTTGAATGAATTTCATCAAATTTGGCAAATCTGGTCCCAACTTGCAGCAAGTATAGTTTGAAAATTTTGAACTGGAGACCAGTGGATCTTCATGGATCTTGGTTGAGGGTTCAAAGGACTAGGAAGGGAAAAAGGTTTGGGGGCAAAAATCAAAGCAGAAAGATTAGCTCCTTTGTAAACCTCCAATGATCAAGATATAAGGTAGAAATTGTTTTTATAAGAAATAAGTCGAAAATAAAAATATGGGGAGGTCCAACTTGCTGGATTTGAAGTAAATCATGATCCAAAGATAAGGAAAGGTTTATGAGAGTGGATTTGCACTAAGGTCATGGCAAGAGAGATTTGTTGAAAGTGGTAAAGGATTATTCCAAAAGCTATAGAGTATTTTCAAAGAAATTTTCAAAAGACATTTTTCCCAAGTGAAAAGCATTTTGGCTTGAGTCCAAAATAAAAAGCAAGAACCTCCAAGACCAAAAACAAGTCTTGGGTGAATCCAAATAAAACTCTTGCCATAAAAAAATATTTTGAAAGGGAGGGTTCTTTTGAAGAAAATTTTTAAATCACCTCCCTCAAGTCAAGTAAAATTTTTGAAAAATCCAAATGAAATTTTAGGTGTCACAACACCTACCCCCTTAGGAAAAATCTCGTCCTCGAGATTTCAGCTGATCCTCGAATAGATATGGATATTTTGCCTGAAGAAAATCTTCCCTTTCCCATGTAGCTTCATCCTCAGTGTGGTTGCTCCACTGAACTCTGAAAAATTTGGTCGTTTTCTGACGGGTCCTCCGTTCAGACACTCCCAGTATCTTTACAGGCCGCTCTCTGTAGGTGAGATCTGGTTGTACATCAATGCCCTCATGAGATACATGCTTCTCCGGGTTACTCACACATTTTCTCAATTGTGAGACGTGGAATACGTCATGGACGTCTGACAGCTCCTTGGGTAAGTCTAGTTTGTAGGCCACTGTGCCTCTTCGTGCCTCTATACAAAATGGTCCGATAAATCTCGGGGCTAGCTTCCCCTTAATTTTGAACCGTTGCAGGCCCCTCATAGGAGACACTCGTAGGTATACGGAATCACTGGGTTCAAAGCTGACCTCACGATGTCTTTGATCGTAGTAGCTCTTTTGTCGGCTCTGCGCTGTCTTGAGTCTGTCCCTGATCTGCTTAACTTTCTCCTCGGCCTCTTTAAGCATGTCTGGGCCGAAGATATGGCTGTCACCTGTTTCTGACCAATTCAGTGGGGTACGACACCTCCGCCCGTACAATGCTTCAAAGGGTGCCATTTGCAAGCTGGCTTGGTAACTGTTGTTGTAAGCAAACTCGGCATACGGCAAACTCTCTTCCCAACTGGACCCATAGGTGAGCACACAGGCTCTCAGCATATCCTCTAGGATTTGGTTCACACGTTCCGTTTGTCCGTCAGTCTGAGGGTGGTACGCTGTACTGAAAGCTAGCTGCGTGCCCAGAGCTTGTTGCAGGTGATCCCAAAATTTGGAGACAAATTGTGTGCCTCGGTCGGATATTATAGTCTTTGGGACTCCATGCAAATAAACTATACGGGAGAGATAAAGTTTGGCCAGTCTTTGTGTGGAGTAGGTAGTCTTCACGGGAATGAAATGAGCAACCTTGGTTAGTCGGTCTGTGATGACCCATATGGCGTCATTCCCGTGTTGTGATCGGGGTAGTCCGACGATGAAGTCCATTCCTATTTCATCCCATTTCCACTCCGGTATCCTGTTTGGCTGGAGCAGCCCTGCTGGCTTTTGATGCTCGGCCTTGATGCGCTGACATGAATCGCAACAAGCAATAAATGCGGCTATATCCCTTTTCATACCGTGCCACCAAAATCTTTCCTGAATGTCTTTGTACATTTTGGTTCCTCCAGGATGGATCGAGTATGGAGCGGTGTGGCTTTCGGTTAGGATTTGTTGCTTGAGTTCCTCAATGTTAGGTACGCAAAGTCTGTCTCCGTACCATAATATTCCTTCACTGTCTGTGACGAACTCTGAAGCCTTACCAAGGTTCATTTTCTTCTTTATACCTTCGATGCTGGGATGTCCCTGTTGAGCCTTCTTAATTTGTTCCACTAGGGTGGGTTGTATCTCCAGATTTGATACGGTGCCCTCAGAGACTAACACCATGTTGAGCCTAGAGAACTCTTGCTGAAACTCAGGCCTCAAGTTTTGCGGACCGTCGTTGTCCAGGCTGGGGTTTCGACTAAGGGCATCAGCCACTACATTTGCTTTCCCTGGATGGTAGTGAATGCCGACATCATAGTCCTTGACCAACTCCAACCAGCGTCGTTGGCGTAAATTTAGCTCTGGCTGTGTGAAAATATATTTGAGGCTCTTATGGTCCGTATATATTTCACAGCGATTTCCCAACAGAAAGTGCCTCCACTCCTTGAGTACATGTATGACTGCTGCTAGCTCCAAGTCATGTGTTGGGTAATTTTCCTCATGTTTTCGCAGCTGCCTGGAGGCATACGCGACAACTTTGCCATCTTGCATTAGTACACATCCGAGGCCTTTTCGGGACGTGTCACAATATACTTCAAAACTCTTGTGTATGTCTGGCACGGTTAATACCGGTGCGGTTGTTAGCTTCTTCTTAAGTTCTTGGAAGCTTCTCTCGCATGCTTCCGTCCATACAAATTTCTTGTCCTTCTTGAGCAACTGTGTTATTGGTTTTGCCACAGTGGAGAATCCTTCAATAAATCTTCTGTAATATCCGGCCATTCCCAGGAAACTCCGCACATCTGTAACGTTGGCAGGTGGCTTCCAGTCAGGTATGGCTTTGACTTTTTTTGGGTCTACGGCCACGCCTTCTTGGTTCAATATATGGCCTAGGAAACCAACCTGCCTTAGCCAAAACTCACACTTGCTAAATTTGGCGTACAACTGATGTTTCCTTAATTCTCCCAAAACAATTCTGAGATGCTCAGCATGCTCTTCTGGTGTCCTTGAGTATACCAGAATATCGTCGATGAACACCACAACAAATTTGTCCATGAATTTCATGAACACTTTGTTCATGAGGTGGACGAAATATGCGGGGGCGTTTGTTAGACCAAAAGGCATCACTGTGAATTCATATAATCCGTATCTGGAGGTGAATGCTGTTTTAGGGATATCTTCTGTCCGTACTTTCAATTGATGATATCCCGATCTCAAATCAATTTTTGAGAACACCTTGGCTTGTGCAAGCTGGTCAAACAAATCATTTATCCGTGGCATCGGATATTTGTTTTTGATGGTGACCATATTGAGAGCTCGATAGTCTATACACAGTCTCAGTGTCCTATCCTTTTTCTTGGCGAACAACACTGGCGAACCCCATGGTGAGGAGCTGGCTCGAATAAATCCTTTGTCCAATAATTCCTTTATCTGATTCTTCAACTCCACCAATTCTGAGGGTGCCATTCTATAAGGTTTCTTATAGATGGGAGCGGTGCCAGGTGCTAGTTCGATGCTGAATTCTATCTCTCGGTCTGGTGAAATGCCTGGCAGTTCTTCAGGAAATACGTCAGGAAACTCGCATACCACTGGAACTTTTCTCAGTTCTGAAATGTCCACTTTGTTCAGTTTTGGTTGCCGTGACCGTGGCCTTTCTTGAGCTGTAACCTTTATTGTCTTGCCATGATGGTGAGTGAGAATCACGGTCCGATTGAAACAGTCAATGAATCCTTTGTTGGTGGTTAACCAGTCCATCCCTAAAATGACATCCAGTCCTTTATTTTCCAACACGATGAGATTTGCTTGGAACTGTAGTCCTTCGAACTCAATGATTACTCCTTGGCAGTAACTCTGAGCGATTTGCTTATTTCCGTGGGACTTGATGATCATAGATTTTTCCAAGGGAAGTATCAGAAAACCATGTTGCAAAACAAAACTCTTCGAAACGAACGAATGGGAAGCTCCAGAATCAAACAAAACCGTGGCAGGTACTGTGTTGACAGGGAACGTACCGAGCACGATGTCTGGGGCATTCTGCGCTTCTTCCCTGGTCACATGGTTCAGGTGACCCTTCTTGTGGTTGTTGTTGGGATTGAAATTGTTGCGCTTGGGGGCTGGATTATTCCCACCATTGTTTGGCTTGGGGGCCGAGTTCCTCGGCTTTGGGCATTGTTTAGCATAGTGCCCTTCTTCACCACAAGCATAGCATGTGACCCCTGGACGGTACGTGAACTCCTTGTCCCTGGCATGAAACTGTCTGACGGGCCTTAGATCAGTAGTCGTGGATTTCCTTGCTTCTGTCCTTGGAACCTCAGTCTTGCTTCGGTTGTTGCGAGCAAGAGTCGTCTTGTCCCTCTTTCGCTTACGGAGATCTTCCAGACTACGGCGCTCATTCTCCAAGGTAATGGCCTTGTCAACCAGAGTTTTAAAATCCGGGAAAGTGTGTACAACCAGTTGGCATTTTAGTGCCGGTGCCAGGCCGTCCAGGAATTTTTTCCATCTTCTTGTTCTCTGTCATGTGCTCGTCGTAGGCATAACGAGATAGCTGGGTAAACTGACCGTTGTATTCTGTCACTGACATGCCTCTTTGCTTGAGATCGTCAAATTCTCTCTTCTTGATTTTTATGATGCTCCTGGGGATGTGTGCCCCACGAAAGCCTTCCTTGAATTCTTCCCAGGTGATGTTGTGTTCACTGGGATGCATGTGTAAGAAGTTCTCCCAGCATGCTGCAGCTGCTCCAGGAAGGTAGTGTGGTGCATAAAGCACCTTCTCATTATCTGAGCACTGAGCAATAATTAGCTTCCTCTCGCTATCACGAAGCCAGTCATCGGCTTCCAGCGGCCTATCAGTGTGAGCAAAAGTTGAAGGGCGAGTCTTTTGTAACTCAGATAACTTGGAATGTGGTTGATAGGGTTCACGGTGGTTCCCATATTGATGACGTGATTCATCATCTCTTGGTGCTGTTGCTGGCTTTTTTCGAAGAGACAGCATACTTGAGACAAGGCTGCTTCGCTGTCTTGTTGACTGGACTGTCCCTGAGTGAAGTTGTTGCTAGTCTGTGTCCCATAAACTTCTTCTGGCTGATTGGGCATGGAGCGAGTCCACGGGCGAGACATTTTTCCAGTCTGGGGTATTATTTTGCAAAACCCATGAGAAGAACTGTGTGGCACAAGGAAAATCTTGCAAAGGCAACAATTTAAAAGACCTCAAGGTTTTCAAGAAACAAAAACGATTTTGCACGGAGAAGAACTGCTTAGCATATATCTTACACGCGAAAAGCAAACACACGATACAGCACTCAGGATGTGCGTACACAATCCTGACATGTTATTTAGACTAGCATACTCCTCCGGAAAGCAGTGAACACACTAATACAAACTAGCGTACAGATAAAACACATCATACAAGCAGACAAAACGCGCGGCTACTCGGCGCTCTCAGTCGGAGATGGTGACGATGTCCTTCCCCTTGCTGAGGGCAAGACTCAGCGGTGCAGGAGATTCAACCTCCACCTCCTCTCTAGCTGGCTCCTGGCGCGTAACACTGCGCTGCGGTGATGGCGCGGGGGCGACAGGTGGTAGTGCGGGTGCGGCAGGCGGTTCAGCTCTGACTGGAGTAGGAGCGATGACTCTGTCGAACTCCTCAGTTGTAGGCAGACGGCGAGCAGTGGCCAAAACGGCCGGTGCATAAGAGGCTGAAGACGAGACGAATGTCAGAGGCGGTGCTGTGAGGAGAAGCTCCTTCCTGCTGGCAGGACCTCCCCGGACTAAGTCCATGCGGGCAGCCACAAGATCGTCCATGAGGTTGTCGAAAGACTCCTCCAGATCCTTGAGATACTCCACAACCATCTCGATGGCTTCATATCGTTCTCCCCGATGGCAGGCGAATGCATAGTGACAAGTATATGGCACATGGCATGGGAGGTAGCGGTAGCGACGAGTCTTCATCATAGGAAGGATGTCCCGAAGACGAGCTATCGCCTCACGGGCAGCCATCTGCCTGGCATGCCTCTCTGTAGGCATGGCCCTTCCCACAAAACGGAAGTGGCGAGATGCAGAACGTCCTCCCTTGAATTGCAGCACGGCTTGGTGCATAGACACGTCGTCGCTGAGCTTGTGCTGATAAAGCGTGAACTCCGGACGAGTCGCTGGCCCGATCGCGAGCTTGGTGATGGAGACGAGGAGTTTGACAAACCCCTCGGGAACGCTCATGAACACTCGAGTCTCACAGTTGCTGCCAGCCATCTACAAAAGTAGGCAAAAATTCTGAGTAGTCATGTCATAAATTTATGATGACCAACAGAAAATAGCTACAATTGCAAAATGCTGAAAAAGCACAAAAGACGCTAATAACCGATTAGCGATCGCACCTAGTGGCTTCCTACAGTCAGCCTGGCTCTGATACCAAGCTTATCACGACCGGTTTTTCAATAAAATATTTATTGAGAGACCAATCCCTTTTACGGACCAGTAAAGAAGAATTCCTTCTCACTGGTAGACAATATCTTGGTCACAGAAGAAAAAACACCAGGAGTACTGAATATAATACAAGGTTGAGCGGAGACTGCTCAACAATTTATTACATGAACGCCGATAAAACATAACGGCGGATAGGGTGGCATGACTACTAACTCACGATAACAACGGTGGTGGAAATATCACCGCGAAGTGGGTGATATGACTCCTGAAAACTATAGCTCTTCGAGCGTCGGAGTGAGGCTCGAGGAGACTTATTGCGGGTGGCGGAAGCGTATATAATACAAGTGACCAATATCCGGGATCGCATGGGACTGACTGGGACTCCTCTAGGCGTCGGACGCACTATCAAACTCTTCATCCAAGAGATCGCCTTCGTCAACATCTTGCCAAATCAACAAGCCAGGTGAGTACTATGAAAGTACTCGCAAGACAGTTCGGACATAAGATATAACAAATGTAAACATGAAGCATATGAATAGATTAACAAGTGCGTTCAGACGTAGAGATAATGATGCATGGGAAAATAACAGAGAAGTCGGGCGGTAGTCCTCCCGAAATCCCAAAATAAATACTGGGTGCCAAACGAGGGTCTGAATGACTCCTCGAGAGGAAACTGCAAGAATAATAATGCCGCAGTCGGGCGTCAGGGCGACACCACATAAAGGGCTTATAAAAGGAAATAAAAGATAGTGCATGCCACAGTCGGACGTCTGAGCGACATCACATAAAGGGCTTATATCAAAAGTAAATAATCAATATGCCACAGTCGGACGTCTGACCGACATCACAAAAAGGGCTTATATTGGGAATAAAAGACAAACATACCACAGTCGGACGTCTGAGCGACATCACATAAAGGGCTTATATCAAAAGTAAATAATCAATATGCCACAGTCGGACATCTGAGCGACATCACATAAAGGGCTTATATTTGGAATAAAAGACAAACATGCCACAGTCGGACGTCTGAGCGACATCACGTAAAGGGCTTCATAACTTAACATCTTATTAGCTCAAGAATTTAAATCATATCCAGAGAATAATCAGGCATGAGATAAACATCAGGGTTAGTCCATCCACAGGAGTAATGTTCAGCTAAGTCTACTACTCATGCTCACTTACCGGAAAGAAGAACAAACCACGAGGACTTGACATAGATATGGATACACTAATCACGATACTTGACCATGGATACGATGACTCGAAAGGATTTGACTCTGCAGAGTTTGTACTATAACCACAGCCAACGGATTTCAGTAGTCACGGGGACTAGTTTCGTCTATGGTGTTTTGGAAGAAACACGTCTAACCAGTACACACCCATTCAACATTCCGAAGCCAGGAATCACCCTCGGCAACGTTCAAGAAAAACCTTGAGACGGGGAGGCTACAACCTCGCGTAGCATGGGATCAAAATTTCTATACGCGCGCTATAAGGGGTGCCCCCCTCTCGGTCCCAACCGGAAACACCCATGCCCCCTGACCGGATGACTGGCTTTAATCCAGGGCCATGGAACCATCATCCCGGCCCCTCTGTTTGGTGTGTACACGGAAAGAGGTTACCAACTT
The DNA here is from genome assembly GCF_018294505.1 of Triticum aestivum. Classification (NCBI taxonomy): domain Eukaryota; kingdom Viridiplantae; phylum Streptophyta; class Magnoliopsida; order Poales; family Poaceae; genus Triticum; species Triticum aestivum. Next base: position 462,351,856 of record NC_057805.1, on the reverse strand, counting down.
ACTAAACCGCATTCTGGCAGAAAACATGTGGTAGCACGGAAGGGGGAAGAACGATAACGTGACTCCGTCCACGTTAACGTCGGAATTTAACGGATGACGTAAGGCTGTCATGCTACAACAGTACCACCTTACTACCCTTCATGTCACCACATGACTAGGCCATCTCTCATCAGAGATCACCGTAACTTTGGAACACACGGGTAGTTGCCTCACATGCAACGAGGTGCTCACCGATACTCGTATGCCATGCACAACCTTTCACGCAATCATGCAAACACCTATCATATCAAAGGTTCAAACATGCTTGCCTGGTTCGGAGAAGTCGGAGTCTAGCTCGGCGAAGTTCGCGGCTCCGTCACCTCTTCCGGAACCTACGGTATAGCGAAAAAGCATACTAACGTGAAAACCAACGCGTGCATAAAAGTTGTTCGAAAAAAATTTCAATTAAATCCCATAAAAAACTAGACAAAATTTTAAGACCGTCAGAAAAAGAATCACTCAAAAATCACTTTTTATTAAAAAGTTATAAGGGTTTCTGTCCAGGGACTCATCTGTAATGAAACAGAAAAGTTCCAGGGGTTTAACTGAGAAAATAGAAAACGGTTCGAATAGAAACGCGCAAGCCCACAGAGAAAACGTACTCTGCCCGAAGGCGCCAACAAAAAACGGTTCGCAGGGAAAGAAAGAGAGGCTGACGTGGGGGGTCCACATGTCAGGTTTGAAAGACCTCGCCGGCGCCCGAAGGCTGCAGTGGTTGCCGGCGTCGAACCACGGCGAGTCAGGGAGATCGGAGTGTACCAAGAGTATCAGCATGTCCTTCCGCGTCGGTGGGTGGTGGACTTGGGCGTCGGGGAGCACCACGTCGACGGCGACACTTTCTCCGGCGGACGGCGGCTCGGGCGATGGTGGGGAACTCCGGTGGTGTGCTGCAAACTTCGAATTGAAGCGCGGGTCAGAAGGAGGGATGCACTAGAGAGCTACTGGCAAGAGATGGGAGGCAGAGGTGCACGCACCGGAGCGAATCGAGCTGGATCCCGTGGCGGGTCGCGGCGGCCGGAGTTGAGGAAGGAGACTTCCTCGGGGCTCTTCCACTGGCTAGGCAGGGTCTTGGTGGAGTGTAGAGGTGGTGTGGGTACTAGCTGGAGCTCGGGGCCTCTATTTATAGGCGGCTCGAGGGGTTCACGACGAGGGTGGTAGCGCGCACTGGGGAGTGGAAGACCACGCGGCGCTCTCCGGTGGCTTGGGCGGCGCTGGGTGGCGCCGTCTGCGCTGCGCCTCTCTCTGGCGGCCGCAAAGCCGCCGCTGGCGTCGGTCACGGCGCGGCGCACCTCCTCCAGCTCGTCGCCGACGCCCGCAAGCATCCAGGCGCTCGTGCGGTGCAGAGGACAAGGGGGAGGGGACAGGAAACACGGCGACGCCGGGCACTGGCGAGATCGACAACAGACACTGAAGAAAACGACAGTGATTCAGCCACTGTTAACTGAATTTGACTGAACCTGATATTGACAGTGCTCTGAAGGTGTTCGATGAAATGATTAGGTATGAAGAAAATTTTTCTTGGAGCTGGGGCTTGGTGAGGTGACCACTCAATGCACCCAGAGGCTGCCTGATTTTACTCAGAATTTTTGGAGAAGGATTTGAATGAATTTCATCAAATTTGGCAAATCTGGTCCAAACTTGCAGCAAGTATAGTTTGAAAAATTTGAACTGGAGACCAGTGGATCTTCATGGATCTTGGTTGAGGGTTCAAAGGACTAGGAAGGGAAAAAGGTTTGGGGGCAAAAATCAAAGCAGAAAGAGTAGCTCCTTTGTAAACCTCCAATGATCAAGATATAAGGTAGAAATTGTTTTGATAAGAAATACGTCAAAAATAAAAATATGGAGAGGTCCAACTTGCTGGATTTGAAGTAAATCATGATCCAAAGGTAAGGAAAGGTTTATGAGAGTGGATTTGCACTAAGGTCATGGCAAGAGAGATTTGTTGAAAGTGGTAAAGGATTATTCCAAAAGCTATAGAGTATTTTCAAAGAAATTTTCAAAAGACATTTTTCCCAAGTGAAAAGCATTTTGGCTTGAGTCCAAAATAAAAATCAAGAACCTCCAAGACCAAAAACAAGTCTTGGGTGAATCCAAACAAAACTCTTGCGATAAAAAAATATTTTGAAAGGGAGGGTTCTTTTGAAGAAAATTTTTAAATCACCTCCCTCAAGTCAAGTAAAAATTTTGAAAAATCCAAATGAAATTTTAGGTATCACAATGGTGGTTGCTACCTCTTGAGCTTGCGTTGGTTTTTCCCTTGAAGAGGAAAGGGTGATGCAGCAAAGTAGCGTAAGTATTTCCCTCAGTTTTTGAGAACCAAGGTATCAATCCAGTAGGAGGCCACACGCAAGTCCCTCATACCTACACAAACAAATAAGAACCTTGCAACCAACGCGATAAAGGGGTTGTCAATCCCTTCACGGCGAGTTGCAAAAGTGAGATCTGATAGAGATAATAAGATAAATATTGTTGGTATTTTTATTGTATAGATTGGAAAGTAAAGATTACAAAATAAAATAGATCGGAAACTTATATGATGGAAAATAGACCCGGGGGCCATAGGTTTCACTAGTGGCTTCTCTCAAGATAGCATAAGTATTACGATGGGTGAACAAATTACTGTCGAGCAATTGATAGAAAAGTGCATAATTATGAGAATATCTAGGCATGATCATGTATATAGGCATCACGTCCGCGACAAGTAGACCAAAATGATTCTGCATCTACTACTATTACTCCACACATCGACCGCTATCCAGCATGCATCTAGAGTATTAAGTTCATAAGAACAGAGTAACGCATTAGGCAAGATGACATGATGTAGAGGGATAAACTCAAGCAATATGATATAAACCCCATCTTTTTATCCTCGATGGAAACAATACAATACGTATCGGTTCCCCTTCTGTCACTGGGATCGAACACCGCAAGATTGAACCCAAAGCTAAGCGCTTCTCCCATTGCAAGAAATATCAATCTAGTAGGCCAAACCAAACTGATAATTCGAAGAGACTTGCAAAGATAACAAATCATACATAAAAGAATTCAAAGGAGATTCAAATATTGTTCATAGATAATCTTGATCATAAACCCACAATTCATCAGATCTCGACAAACACACCGCAAAAAGAGTTACATCAGATAGATCTCCAAGAGAATCAAGGAGAACTTTGTATTGAGATCCAAAGAGAGAGAAGAAGCCATCTAGCTTATAACTATGGACCTGAAGGTCTGAGGTAAACTACTCACACATCATCGGAGAGGCTATGGTGTTCATGAAGAAGCCCTCCCTCATCGATTCCCCCTCTGGCGGAGTGCCGGAAAAGGCCCCAAGATGGGATCTCACGGGTACAGAAGGTTGCAGCGGTGGAAATAGGGTTTCGTCGTGCTCTCGGATATTTTCGGGGTACATGGGTATATATAGGAGGAAGAAGTAGGTCGGTGGAGCTGCGAGGGGCCCACGAGGGTGGGGGCGCGCCCAGGGAGGCAGGCGCGCCTCCCTGCCTCGTGGCCTCCTTGCTTCTTTCTTGACATCCACTCCAAGTCCCCTGGATTGCATTTGTTCCAAAAATAACTCTCCCGAAGGTTTCATTCCGTTTGGATTCCGTTTGATATTCCTTTTCTGCGAAACAGTGAAATAGGCAAAAAACAGCAATTTGGACTGGGCCTCCAGTTAGTAGGTTAGTCCCAAAAATAATATAAAAGTGTATAATAAAGCCCATTAAGCATCCAAAAAAGATAATATAATAGCATGGAACAATAAAAAATTATAGATATGTTGGAGACGTATCAAGCATCCCCACGCTTAATTCCTGCTCGTCCTTTAGTAGGTAAATGATAAAAATAGAAGTTTTGATGTGGAATGCTACCTAGAATATTCTTCAATGTAATTTTCTTTATTGTGGCATGAATATTCAGATCCGAAAGATTCAAGGTAAAAGTTCAATATTGACATCAAAATAATAATACTTCAAGCATACTAACTAAGCAATTATGTCTTCTCAAAATAACATGGCCAAAGTAAGTTCATCCCTACAAAATCATATAGTTTGGCTATGTTCCATCTTTGTCACACAAAATATTCAAATCATGCACAACCCCAGTTTCAGCCAAGCAATTGTTTCATACTTTGGAATTTTCAAACTTTTTCAACTTTCACGCAATATATGAGCGTAAGCCATGGACATAGCACTATGGGTGGAATAGAATATGATGATGGGGATTGTGTGAGAAGACAAAAAAGGAGAAAGTCTCACATTGACGCGGCTAATCAATGGGCTAGGGAGATGCCCACCAATTGATGTCAATGCAAGGAGTAGGGATTGCGATGCACGGATGCACTAGAGCTATAAATGTATGAAAGCTCAACAAAAGAAACTAAGTGGGTGTGCATCCAACTTGCTTGCTCATGAAGACCTAGGGCATTTGAGGAAGCCCATTGTTGGAATATACAAGCCAAGTTCTACAATGAAAATTCCCACTAGTATATGAAAGTGACAAAACAAGAGACCCTCTATCATAAAGATCATGGTGCTACATCGAAGCACAAGTGTGGAAAAAAGATAGTAGCATTGCCCCTTTTATGTCTTTTCTCTTTTTTTTGGGCCTTCCTTTTTTATTTGGCATTTCTTTTCTCTTTTTTGGGACAATGCTCTATGAATGATGATCATCACACTTCTATTTATTTACAACTCAATGATTACAACTCGATACTAGAACAAAATATGACTCTATATGAATGCCTCCGGCGGTGTACCGGGATGGGCGATGAATCAAGAGTGACATGTATGAAATAATATGCATGGTGGCTTTGCCACAAATACGATGTCAACTACATGATCATGTAAGGCAATATAACAATGACAAAGTGAGTCATAATAAACGGAACGGTGGAAAGTTGCATGGCAATATATCTCGGAATGGCTATGGAAATGCCTAGGTAGGTATGGTGGCTGTTTTGAGGAAGATATAAGGAGGTTTATGTGTGATAGAGTGTATCATATCACGGGGTTTGGATGCACCGGCGAAGTTTGCACCAACTCTTGAGGTGAGAAAGGGCAATGCACGGTACCGAAGAGGCTAGCAATGATGGAAGGGTGAGAGTGCGTATAATCCATGTGTTCAACATTAGTCATAAAGAACTCACATACTTATTGCAAAAATCTACAAGTCATCAAAACCAAGCACAACACGCATGCTCCTAGGGGAAGGGTTGGTAGGAGTTAACCATCGCGTGATCCCGACCTCCACACAAAGGATGACAATCAAAGAACACCTCATGTTTCAAATTTGTTACACAACGGTTACCATACGTGCATGCTACGGGACTTGCAAACTTAAACACAAGTATTTCTCAATTTCATAATTACTCAACTAGCACAACTTTAATATCACTATCTCCGTATCTCAAAACAATCATCAAGTATCAAACTTCTCATAGTATTCAATGCACTTTATATGAAAGTTTTTATTATATCCATCTTGGATGCCTATCATATTAGGACTAAAAAAATTGCCAAAGCAAATTACCATGCTGTTCTGAAGGACTCCCAAAATAATATAAGTGAAGCATGGGAGATCAATAATTTCTGTAAAATAAAACCACCACCGTGCTCTAAAAAGATATAAGTGAAGCACTAGAGCAAAGTTATCTAGCTCAAAAGATATAAGTGAAGCACATAGAGTATTCTAATAAATTTCGATTCATGTGTGTCTCTCCCAAAAGGTGTGTACAGTAAGGATGATTGTGGTAAACTAAAAATCAAAGAATCAAATCATACAAGATGCTCCAAGCAAAACACATATCATGTGGTGAATAAAAATATAGCATCAAGTAAAGTTACCGATGGACGAAGACGGAAGAGGGGTTGCCTTCCGGGGCATTCCCAAGCTTAGGCTTTTGGTTGTACTTGAATTTTACCCTGGGGTACCTTGGGCATCCCCAAGCTTAGGCTCTTGCCACTCCTTGTTCCATAATCCATCAAATCTTTACCCAAAAACTTGAAAACTTCACAACACAAAACTCAAGAGAAAATCTCATGAGCTCCGTTAGCGAAATAAAAAAACCACCACTTCAAGGTACTGTAATGAACTCATTCTTTATTTATATTGGTGTTAAACCTACTGTATTCCAACCTCTCTATGGTTCATAACATCCGATACTAGCCATAGATTCATCAAAATAAGCAAACAACACACGAAAAACAGAATCTGTCAAAAACAGAATAGTCTGTAGTAATCTGTAACTTTCGAATACTGCTCAAACTTCGAAAATTCTGAAATAATTTGGTGGACGTGAGGAATTTGTCTATTAATCATCTTCAAAAAGAATCAGCTAAATAGCACTCTCCGTAAAAAGTTGTAGCTAATCACGCGAGCGCTAAAGTTTTTGTTTTTTACAGCAAGATCATAAAGACTTCACCCAAGTCTTCCCAAAGGTTCTACTTGGCACAAACACTAATTAAAACACAAAACCACATCTAAATAGAGGCTAGATGAATTATTTATTACAAAAAATAACAAAAAATCAAGAAACAAAAATAAAATTGGGTTGCCTCCCAACAAGCGCTATCGTTTAACGCCCCTAGCTAGGCATTGATAATTTCAATGATGCTCACATGAAAGACAAAAATTTAAGCGCAAAGAGAGCATCATGAAACATGTGAAAAACACATCTAAGTCTAACATACTTCCTATGCATAGGCAAATTATAGGCAAACAAATTATCATAGCAAGCAAAGACTAGCATATGCAAGGAAGGGGAAAGAAACAATAGCAATCTCAACATAACGAGAGGTAATTTTGTAACATGAAAATTTCTACGACCATAATTTCCTCTCTCATAATAATTACATGTGGGATCATAAGCAAATTCAACAAAATAGCTATCACATAAAATATTTGCAACACGATCCACATGCATGCAAAGTTGACACTCTTCCAAAATAGTGGGATTAACATTAACTAAAGTCATGACCTCTCCAAACCCACTTTTATAAAAAATACCATAAGATTGAACATTCTCCAAATATGTGGGATCTAAAGTTGACATTCTTCCAAACCCACTTTCAATATTATTGCAAACACTATTATCAATCTCATATTCATCATGGGGCTTAAATAAATTTTCAATACAATAAAAAGAATCACCCCAATCATGATCATTGCAACAGGTAGTAGACATAGCAAAACTAGCATCCCCAAGCTTAGGGTTTTGCATATTATTAACACAATTGTCATCAAGAGAATTTATAATAACATCATTGCAACCATGCTTTTCATCGAAGGAACTACCAAGTATGGGTGCAATAGCAACGATCTCATGTTTAACATAAGGAACTATAGCAAATTCATCTTCATAAAGATTGGCATCATGGCCACAAGAATAGCAAGCATCATGTTCATCAAGGGATATTTCAATCAAATCATCCGAATCATCATTATCTATAGATTCATGCATATCATTATTTTCTTCCAAAGCAACGGTTATTCTCTCAATAAATTCTTTGACATAGACATTATGAGTATAGTTTTCATAGCAATATTTAAGTATGTCAAATTTTTCAGATTCGTAGAGAGTAATATCATACTTTTCAATCAAAGAAGCAACTTCATAAGCACCATTAAAAGCAACAAATTCTTCAGTTTGTTCGATACCATAGTAACTATAAACACCCTTTGCATAAGAAGATAAGATTTCATTTACATTAAACTCACATAGGTAGGGAAGGTGTTTTTTAGGGTTCTTAGAGCAACAAGTAAAATCAGAAATTTCACAAAGATTCCAAGCATAACACAGAAATCTGTTTATTTGATCCCATTAGAGTCTCCCTTGTTCAGATAAATGGTGACGCACAAAATGAGCATGCTCATCTAAAGATTTCCCATCAACTAGGCTAGTTGGGGTTTCAGCGCGAGCGCATAAGGATCGAAGATGATCCAAGTAGAACACTTTAAGTGGATCCATATCAATAGATTTTTAGCAAGCAAAGATGCAAGCAAATAGAAGGCACATGGAAACACAAACGAAAAGACATACGGGAAGAAGGCGAAGAAAAGGCGAATAAAACGGCAAGGGTGAAGTGGGGGAGAGGAAAACGAGAGGCAAATTGCAAATAATGTAATGCGAGGGATAAGAGTTGTGATGGGTACTTGGTATGTCTTGACTTGACATGGCAACTGCGCCAGAGATGGCTAGATGCTGGAAGATCAAATCTTGACTTGACTTGGCGTTCGTTTACTTCCGGCCCGTTACTGTCATTTTTTGCTTGTGGGCCAAATTCAGCCCGTGGTTACAGTCGGCCCGTTTGTGGCCCGTTAATACGTTGGGCAGTTTTCATAGCGTCATCAAATACGGCTGATTAACGACGGGCCATTATGGTCGGCCCATGAACGGATGATTTCAACTCTAGCCCATTTATGGCCATAATGTGGTATGTTATTGGCCCATGTTTGGCCAACCGATCATACGACCCGTAGAAGGCCCATTGATGATACGGCCCGTAGAAGGCCCATTGTGTCTATGCCCCGTAGAAGGCCCATTGTTTGTACGGCACTTAGAAGGCCCATTGTTTCTACGGCCCGTAGGAGGCCCATGTTAACTACAGTAAATATGTAGCCCATTGTTAATGTGGCCTAGTTTTAAAAAATAGGTTATTGCAGCCACTAGCAAACCGCTGAAAAAGAACTGCACTGACTGCAAGAAAACAAATAAATAAGACAATAAGGAAATAAATAAGCAAGCAACTTACACTAGGCTATCACGGCTATTACACATATTACATCCACTGGGCATCAAAGTTCGCCACAAGTGCAAATATAGGGAACAAAGCAGCATATAAACGTCGCAGCAAAACAAGTCCAGAACTGAAACCACTTTAGAAGAGCTCAAGAAACAATATCCTGGGTACCCATAATGCCGACAAGATGCTTAGCAAGCTTATTAACTTTCTCTTGTTTGGCGCTTAAATCCTCCAGCACTTGCTGTTGCACCAGAAAGTATGCATCTGAATTCTGCAGGGACTTCCTCAGTCCTTCGGCTTCCTGTCGCATAACATTTGATCGATGTCTTTCAACTTCAAGTTGAGACTCAAGAAGCCGAACTGATTCAAGCAGCGAGTTCGAAGAGCTGGTACCAGCAGTAGTAGCCCGTAACTCGAACACTACATCAAGACGGGACTTTGGGATTGTCTCAGTGTCTTCAATATAGCTTTTATCAGCTTTCTTGGAGAACAACAGGGATGTCTCACTATCTTGAACCTTATCTGCATTACTTCCTTTACCATTGCATAACGGGGTACTCTTCTCCAATATTTTATCCGTGTTCTAAAAGAGAAACAAACAAACACATCACAGGTTTACAATGTAGTATATGAAACTCATTTTGGTAAACCAGTTCAGTAGTAAGGTGGACAGGATAACAACATGAAACAAACATATATCTATGTAGTATGGTCACTATATTGTCTATATCATTCTAGTTTATGTTGCCAAATAAAGATAGATACAGTTCGAATCATAACTATTTAAAACAAAGCAGCATAGATAGAATATAAGTGTGGGAAACTACACAGCAATAAGAACACTTGTAATGTGCATGGCATGAGAACATAACTGTTTATTCAATTGAAACTGAAATCAACATAGAGCAAGTTACAATAGAAAACACGTTAAAGAAGCAGGTTTAAAACATACCTGTTGCGCCACTGGAGTTTCAATTGCATCCTTAAAATTTGAAATTAGTTGGTAAGAGTAAATACAGTGATGCAAGAGCAAAGTAGTATGAACCATAGCTACGGAACCTGACCTGAGAACAATTCTTCTTCTGCTTTAAGCGTTGACTTGGGGTTCGGAGTGGTGGTCCTCGTGCTTTGGGCACTGCAGTTGCCTTACTAACTGATCGTGTTTGGGTGCTCTATGGTGGAGACGGTGCTGTGTCAATGGGAACTGGGTTACTATCTGCTGGGGTTGGGGTTAGAAGGGGTGTAGCTGGTTCTCTGTCCAACTGGGTAGGGGTACAATCTGCGTGAGTCTGGGTTATGTGTGGTGGGGCTGGTTCTTGGGCAAGTACAACTGTGGTTCTATCTCCATCGATAGGTAGCACGATCTTTTCTGAAGACCGTGTTTTTACTCCCACAGATACTGCCATCACCCCCTCCAATTGAAATGGCTGATAAACAAGAAAAGTAATTGAATGTACAGACGTTGTAAGATAGACAAGTGCAATGGATAGTAGGGAAGAAAACAGGGCATGAAATAATTCACATTTATGTTGTCTAACCAAACAGAATAGCAGGACATAATTTCACATATATGATGGCTAATTAAACAGGATAGCATGACACAATTTCACATCTATGATGGCTAACTAAACAGGATAGAATGACATACTTCAAAATATGATGACTATGTAAACATGATGACATGATATAACTATACGATGTGTCTATTAAAGTGGTTGGCATGCCATAAATCACAAACATGCCCTCGATGGAAACATAATGGCATGATATAATTCACGGATAGAATGACATAATTCAAAATATGATGACTATGTAAACATGATGAGATGATATAACTATATTATGTCTTTAGAAAATGGTTTGGCATGCCATAATTCAGATACATGCTGTCTATGTAAACATCATGGCATGATATAATTCAAATATATGATTTATATACTAAGGAAGTGAGCAGAGGGCAATCGCATATATGATGTGTCAACTAAGGAGATGGCATTCAATATCGTGTATATGATGTAAAAACTAAGCATTGCAATACAACATATCCATGATATGAGTAATATATAACCCTACCAAGTTTGAGCATACACCTCAGGGGGATAATAGGACTGGTCATCTAACTCTAAATCCTCCTCTGAAGAGCTATCTGTAACCAGCAAGATATCTGCTTCAGCAGGTAGCATTGTTTGCTCTGAAGACCTTGTTTTCACTCTAGATTTCTCCATCACCAATTCAAAATGGCTGATGCATAGGAAGAGCAGTTGAATATACAAACATTGTCGACAAAAGCAATGAGAAATACAAAAAAAGGACGGCATGATATAATTCACATATATGACGCTTGGCTAAATAGCATGGCATTGCATAATTCACATATATAATGCCTTGCAACAAGATATCATTGCATAATTCACATATATAATGTCTTGCAACAAGATGGCATTGCATAATTCACATATATGGTAATTAGACACTAAGTAGGTGGCATTCACACAAAGCATGTCTAAACTAAGCAAATGACATAGCAATGCAAGATACCATACGCACGATATGAGCAACATAACCCTGCCAAGTTAGAGCATGCACCTCGGGGGGAAATAGGACCGGTCATCTGTCTCTGAATCCTCCTCTGAGGAGCTATCTGTAACCAGCAAGACATGCGCTTCGTTAGATAGCATTGTCTGCTCTGAAGACCTTGTTTCCACTCCAGATTTTTCCATGACCGTGCCGAATGGCTGATGCACAGGAAGAGTAATTGAATGTACTAAAACTGTTGACAAATTTAACACGTAATAAAAAATGATGTCATGATATAATTCAGATATAAGATGACTGGCTAACCAGGGTGGCATTGCAAAATTCACATATATGATGCCTGGCTAAACAAGATGGCATTGCATGATTCACATATACGATAAAGAAACTAAACATATGGCATTGACACAAAGCATGTCTAAACTAAGCAGATGACATCTTTGATGTATACAGTAAGCAATGCAAGGCACCATATGCATGATATTACCAACATCAGCATGCCAAGTTAGAGCGAAGACCTCATGGGGTAAATAGGAGTGGTCTTCTGCTTCTGAATCCCCCTCAGAATAGTTATCTTCCTCTTGATTACGATCCGAAATGGGTGGAGGGGGGCTGCCTTTGCGCCCACCATGGAGTGACGTCTGCATGAAATTTTATTGCCACGCAAGGCTCGTCTCTTTTGCTCTACATGTTCAGTTCCATTGTGTACAATAACTGACATGCATAGGAATAAAACATAGTGAGATTATGTAAGGAGTGCATGCACAAATCCAGAGTGATGGTAGCAAACTGTGGATAGACCAAAACCAATGATAGCAGGCAGATAATAGCTTTAGTCAAAAAATACAGATAATGGCTCCTTTAATGTTTGTTTGCACCTAACATGAAACTCATAGTAGACACCCAAGATTAACCAGATAGTAGACAGATAGTACTAATTGCTGCCCCAATATGTACCCCACAACCATTTAAAAACTCAAGTTTCAGCATAAGTTTGGACCTGACTCGGAGTCTAATAGGTGAACACGACGATAAAGTAGCATGTCATCATATTAAGCGATGCATAACGTAAGCAGACACGGAAGAGTGCGACCTCTCTTGTGGATCCGTGTAGTCCTCAAGGTCATCTGCTCAGTTGATGATGGTAATGCAGTTGTTGTGGTTGCCGGCGGCGGGGAAGAAGATCTGAGGCGGCGAAAGACAGACTGGAGAGCGGATCCCTGCTGTGGTGAACCCTTCCGTCGTTGGAGTAGCTGAGCTGGGGTGGAACACATCACCGCAGGAGCAGGACAAACCACACAAGGTTTTCTTTGACACATATCTGTAGCAGAAGTAATTGTGTAAGGGATTGTTTGAATTTGAGGATTCTAACAATGCAGGGATAGGAAATAGACAGTAATAGGATAGGAATGCACGTGCAAAACAAAGAATTTTAAAACATAGGATTTCTGCCAATCTGGGTGTTTGGTTCACAAGAATGGGAAGATCACAGGATGCAAAGAAGCATGGTGAGATTAAGTCAAACCACAAGAAAATGTATGGTTATAATGCTAGTATGCTACTATCTCTTAGTCTTGTGCTTCATGAATAGGAATTTGAAAAGGAGGACAAGTGGAAATTAAAATTCCTACGATTTTTGTTTCAAGGAGACACTAAAGGAACAAATCCTACAGTTTTCCTTTGCTCCATTCCTTTGCACCAAATTCATGAAAAGTAGTACCATACGAAACTTTCCAAATCCTATGTTTTTCATTCACTTTTCCTTTCAAGCACTGGCGATTCTAGTAGGCAGGCTTGAGCAAGGAAAAGCCTACACTAAAATTTTTTTTTGCTACTTCTATTACTTTGGACCCAGGCCACTGCCCTACTAGCTCAACTCCCAGGGCCATCAACAAATGCACAGCTCAAACGCGCAGAGATAAATAATGATGGCGTTCAAGAGAGTCCATCACGGATAGCTAAGTTGCCTGGTACCTCACTACTTGTGATATAGTAGGATAAAATAATCGTATTTCCCGTTACTCCGTGTGCTCAGTGGACAATATATATAACATGTAGAGTAAAAAAGAGATGCAACAAGTGTACAACCTCTTTGGCGAAGCCATGTCGATCTCAGCATGATTGGGTTGGCAGGTGAGGATGCTCCGGCTGACTTGGCTGTCGGAGGAGGGGAAGAAGATCTTAGGCGTTTGGAGATGGAGCCCAAGGTACTGCTCCGCTGTGACGCAGGGTTTCGTCGTTGGAGCAGCTCCGGTGAGTTGTATGACGCCGAGGCTGAAGCAGGACAAGAGAGACAACGTTAACCTGAGTGGAATTCTAATAGCATCTCCAATAGATGACGTAAAATACATAACCACACAAAGTGCTAGATGTCACATACATCAGCCGCTCATCTCTGAACTTAACTGTCGAAACTGAATTTAACTGTTGAAACTGAATTTAACTGTCAAAACTGAACTTAACTATCGAAACTAAATTTTGCTGTCAAAACTGAATTTTACTGTCGAAACTGAACGCACTAGAGGTGAGGCTACACGTCAGTCGACTGACTTTTTCATCTCTGGTCAGTCGATTTTGCAGCCGTTGGATACGAAATCAAGGGCCTGCAGTTCATCTTCAACCTCCACCCCCTGAGCCGCCAGCCGCCACCGGCCAAACAGCAGCCCCCTGCCGCCCGCGGCCAGCGGTGCGCCGCGCCGCCCGCCCCGAAAACACTCCCCACCGTCGGTCCGCCGCCGCCCCGGCCATCCCTCTAGGCCCCCCCGTGCCCAGCTTTTTATCCGGCGATCCCCACACCACCGCTCCACCACCACCCGCGACCACTGCCCCCACCGTGAACCCTAAGATAGATAGTGGGGTACCTCTCTCGCGAGCCCCCCTCCCCGTTGCGTCTAGTTCTTCCTTAACTTCGGCGAGCCCCCCTCCCCCTAAAAATCGACTGACCCAAAAGTCGATTCAGTCAAATGAAGTGTAGCTAAATCGGAGCTGAAGCACAAGCAAGAGCAAGAGCAGACAAGGCAGGGGACCGAGAGCAAGAGCAGAGCAGCAGCGCGAGCGAGAGCTAAAGCAGCAGCGGCTCCTACTGATGTTGACGTCGCCGCCGAGGGAGTGACGTCGTGGAGGAAGTGGCTGGCGACGCCGCCGTGGACGGATCCGCGCCGTGTCGGCTCGGGACCGAGCGCCGGCAGCACCGTCGAATCAAGAAGAAAATGTGGCGATTAGTGTACAACCTCTTTGGTGGCGCCGATTAGTCCGCAGCTTCATCCGAGGAAACGGTGATGATGATGCTCTTCCGGTGGTGCAGGTGAAGACGACGGTGTGGGAATGGAGGTGGCGCGAAAGACAAGGAGAACGTCGGGGCAGCTCCTTGGAGGTGGAGGACGGGGTGGCTGAACCGGCGGGACGACCAGATGGACGAGGATCCTCATCCGGTACGGTGGATGAGGGACGTCGAGGTGTTGTTGTGGACGACATCATCGGGGAAGACGCTCCGGATGGGTGGCGGACGGAGGAGGGTGTGGACCTTCGCGGGCTTTCCCAGCCTCGGTGTACGAATGGGTGGGCGGATGGGATGGGAGTGGGGAACCATGGCTTAGGGACGGGCTTGTCCGAAATGTGGGGTAAGTTACGAAAGTACCCCCACCGATTTGAGGCGGTTCTTGCGGTTCAGGGGTATCACGGGCATTTCGCGTGTCGGGATTTCACAGGAGGTGGGAGTTTTCGCACGCGTTGTAATTTTGGAATAGCAAGGCGCGGGTTGAGATGGAGGGAGTTGTCGGAGCACAACGAGACAAAGATTTATCTTAAATATTTTGGGGTAACAAGGCGCGGGTTGAAGAGGCGGGAGTTTCGCAGCACGATAGACAGAGACGCTAGCTTGAAATTTCGGCATAACAAGGCGCGGCTTGAAATTTCGGGAGAACAAGCTTAACGTGTACCCCAAAAAAGACAATTTAGACTAGGATGATATACTACATACAATGTGTTTAACACGCACAACACACACACAGACACCATTTAGACTAGTAAGGTACACGTGCATTGCACGCATGAGATTTGGCAACCAAATTATGAATAAATACCACATTATAGCATGTAAGCTTTGAGTCATATATGCATGATGTAGATGTTCATTTAATTCTTATAGTTCATTTCATTCAAAATCATCTAGTTTTTATAAGAAAGCTAATCTATTTTAAGATTCATAGAATTGTGCGTTGTAAGGCATAAAGTAAAAACAAATCATGTAGAAAAACATTTGGGCAATTATGATACGGAAGATTCTAGAACAAAGAAGAAGTGATTGTGTTTTGAGGTTTGTGCATCATGCTTAAGTTCAACCATAGAGTCTTCTAGATTGTACAGGTGGCGAAATCTGGTGGAATCTAGATGATATCCAATGGCCAGTAGTGCTCAAATTTGCCAGCTCTGCACCATCGGATTGGCCTCATCCAACAACCATCTTTCAAAGTTAAAGTTATTCGCACACTATATAAAAAATATAAAATATAATATATATATATATAGGGGTATAGATATAGATATGTGATGCGAAAGCCACCCATCATCTCCAATTAGAATAGTGTGTCCATGCATGGATGTAGTGTGGCCAAACGATGTCTGCCATCAGTATCACAAATTCAAACCAGTCTGACCTTGTTCAATGTGTATACATTACAACATGCTCGTTTCCAAACCACACCGCCAAGATCTCCGTTATATTCATGCATGCATGGGTTTCAAACATCATGATCTCTTATTCAAATATTTGAATTCAACTTTACATTGATTATGACCTCACCTAGTCTTTTACACCCACACATTGGTCTTCTCTTTATAATTGTACCACTAACTTTCTCTCGTGCATGCATGCACACACACTACCAGTCGGCATTATCCATCGCACACATGCAATCTTTTTCTTCAGGTCTGTCTCCCATGAAGGCACACACACACACACACACATCCCCATCTCCATCATATCGGGCATTCTTTATCTCTCACGTGCATGCGCAACGATTGATGTTCCTCTATGTGTGTGTGTATATAGCTAGGTCTTTCGTAGTTTTCCACTTAATCCGATCAATCTATATATCTAGTGAGGTCTCACCCTCTTTCCCACGTCCACATCGATCAATCTATACCTCTCTATATAGGATTACATATATAGCTAATACACCCACATTAATTATATATCCAACGCCCCCCTCTCATCATCTATGCCTTCCGCTTCATCTCTCAGACGCACGCACAATGGCGAAGACAGGGAGCAGCAAGGGCCCTGCCCCCCCCCCTAACATCACTATATATCGAGGCTAATATGAATGTGATCATTAGACAATTGCTGGTAAAAATGGTTTAAGTTGTTGAATTGGCCCTGCTCGTAAAGGATGAGCAATGCTTGGCCCCCTAGCTCATGGGACATTTTTCATGGCTCCGCCACTGCGCGCAACAGCGCACCTTCTCGCCCCCTCTCTCTAAATATCGATCTCGCAGTTGTGCACTCCTTCATAGTCTCCCTCCACTCAGCCCCTCGCACCATCTTCTAGCCTCCTACCAGATTTTGCCACATGTACAATCTAGCAGACTCCATGGTTGAACTTAAGCATAATGCACAAATCCCAAAACGATAGTGGTTCTCCTTTGTTCTAGAATCTTCCGTATCATAACTGCCCAAACTTTTTTTCTAGTTGAATTGCCACTATTTGTTTTTACTTTATGCTTTACAACGCACAATTCCATGAATCATAAAATAGATTAAGGGCTTCTTTGATTCAAAGGATTCTCAAAGGAATTTTGGAGGATTCTAATCCTTAGGAATTTTTCCTATCTTGGTTGTTTGATTCGTAGGATCGTAAACCATAGGAATTTTTCCATATGATTCATTTGCACTAGATTTCATAGGAAACATCCCATCCACTCAAACCTCTTTGAAAGAATTCCGCTTCTTTTTTATGCACAATTAAACACTCGTACAATCCTGTAGGATTCAAGACGACATTCCACTCTAATCCCATGTTTTTCCTATTCCCGCGTTTTGGAAATCCAACGAATCAAAGAGGCCCTAGGTTTTTTATAAAAACTAATTGATTTTGAATAAGATGAACTATAAGAATTAAACGAAGGTCTACATAGGCATATATGACTTAGAGCTTACATGCTATAGTGTGGTATTTATTCATAATTTGGCTGCAAAATCTGACGCGTGCAATGCACGTGTACCTTACTAGTACTTCGAGTATGTGCAAAACACAATGGCACGCTACACAGTGTCTCTCTTACAGTTCATGAAGCCACGTGGCACATGTGGAGGCGTTATCGCGACATCCTTGTGTGGATTGATCACAGTGACGTGCTGCTGGTTCCAGAAGAATGTACTTGTCCTCCCTGAGCCACACTGGAGGTACATGCACGAAGATGTGCACGCACGCGACGCACGCACTCATTCCCTCGCACGCACACGCGGGTACACGGGCGGACGCAATTTTGTACCTAGATCCACCCCATGTGATAATTTGACGCGTGTAAAGTCCTTCACTTCATTGATTGTCAATTAATACAGCACATGCAAATTGAGTGGACGTGAGGGCGGAAGAAAGACATTACTACTCCACTACGCGCATGCGAGTAGTTAAATCATGGGTTGCTAGTAGTACTTCCATTGGCCTCCTTCGTATTTTGTTTACACATCTGAGCAGTGTAGTCTACTTGAAATTTATGTTCCACTAAACTCATCGGGAGCCGTTTCGGCCCTCGAAACCAAAACCCATCAATTTATCTTTACCTTGTTCCCATCACATTCGAAAGTACTAGTGCTACAATTAAGTGCAGGCCTGCTCACACCTACTAGTACGTACCAAACCTGAACGTGTTCCCACTATGCAGGTATTAGTACTAGTGCTAGTACTTAGGTTATAAAAAGGGGAACTACCTAACCGAAAATTACTCTACCTTTCCTCCTCATAAGTGCTTCTTCTTCGTCCGTCCTTGCCATGTCCGGCGTGCAGAGCTCTAGGTCGAGAACTACTCGTAACAAGGGAGCGGCAACCAAGGCTGCAGAAAAAAATGAGAGGGCTCGCCGCCATGCAGATACCTCGAAAGATCTCTCACGGGCTAGCGATGGCTCCCAGGAGCGCCCTAGCCGCGGAGGCGAACATGCCGAGCTGGCGGCGCTGGAGTTATTATCCCTCGACGGCATGCCCGATGAGCTCACTAAGCACCTCAATAAGCAGAAGGAGTTCATCCACGGCTTGGTGGAGCTGCTGAAGGAGAGCCTCGATGACATGCCTGCTGAGCTCAATAAGCAGGGGGAGTTGGCCGTCGGCTTGGTGATGCTGCTGAAGAAGAGCATTGCCTCAGAGAAGAAAGCGACTGGTGAAATCCTGCAACTTCAGGAGGACAAGGCGAAGCTCTGCCATGAGCTTGACCTGCTGAAGGAGAAGAACGTTGGCTGGAAGAAGCTGCAGGAGAGTAGTAGTTCCTCGATGAAGATGCTTCAGGCCCTCGTCATGGAACAGAAGGAGGAGTTGGCGAAGCTCCGCATTGAGCACCCGGCTGCTGTCAAGGTACGTAATGCGGCCGTGGAACAGATGGTGAAGGCTCGCGTCGAGAAATCCCGCGTCATGGACAGAATGAAGAAAATGGCGGAGGAGACGCGCAAGGATATGGAGGTCGTGGAGGCGATGAAGAAGCAGTTATGACTCCGCGGCGAATTAGATCATTTGGGGTGATAATCTTCCTTGCTTTTTTGCTCCTGTGTTTCTTCTTTTGCTTCGGGTGTTTCGCCGCACGTGTCACGTTCTCTGCGAGGCATGAATAGAACAATGCTAACAATGAGATGACTAGCAAATTAGATCATTTTTATCGCCATATGGCACTGGGCTGCCGTGTTTCGTGTTCCTCTGTCGTAGTACTACTCCAGTGGAAAACTTGAGTATACTGCACGGTTCATTGCTCTTCCTCAGGTCGTCGGCACATTTATACGAGCAGTCAAATCACAAGGCCCCGCCTTCCAGCAGTAATGAGCCGTCAAATCACAAAGGCCCTCGCCTCTCGTGAAAAGGACCAAGCTAGACTGCCCCGCCCTCTAGCCTTTTAAAAATGTATACATTTATATAGTAGTATCGATGGATTGCGACATGGAGCAAAACTAACAAGATGAAATTAAAGAAAAAAGGTGGTACATATAGAGAGCGCTCGTCGCCAAATTATGCATATACTATGTTACTAGTACCTTCATAGTGGGTAGTGTCATGTAGTTTAAAACACGGAGGCTAGTAACATAGTTGTCTATGTTACTCTCCACTATGACCAGCCAAAGTCGAGGCGCGGATACCAATGAGGGCCTGGTTGTGTCTATACTTGGACAACTCACCCGACTGCATGCGCACCAGGCAGACGAAGCTCGTGTCGTGTTGGTGCCGTGTGCGGCCCGCACATTAACCAAAACCCCGCGCCTCCATCTTAGCCTCCGCGTTTTAAACTTCTCAATCTCAAGGCCAAGGAGCAACGTGAAACCTATGATAGAGCCAATCGGATGGTTGAGAACACTACAATTCGTAGCTACAGATGCATGTGTGAGAGAGGACGAGTGCGTGCGTGCACCTCTTCTCATAGTACAAGTGTATGTGGGTGGCATCGACCTAGGGAGCAGTGATGGTGCGTGCGAGAAGTCCCGAGAGATAGGTGTAATGCGTCTGAAAAAAAGACTAGTCTATAGCTCGCCACGAGGCTATTCCTGTCGAACGCCAAGCGTGAGATATGTATCCAACGGTGCCAGTTTTTGCACGTACACAACAGTAGAAAAAGAACTAGTACCATGGCATATGCTACACGACGGCCGAGAAAACGTGCCGACGTTACACCATCCGGGAATAGTGCCGCACTTCGAAACTAGAACCGTAAATAAATTTTGAGCGCGTCTCGTCACATTCCAAATTACTACTACTACCACGCTATATTTAATTGCAAACCTGTTCACACCGATCACAACCTAAATGGTGTCCCACTTAGGAGCGTATTAGTAGTACTCGGTTATAAATACTACTATGCTAAGATGACTGCACATTCCTCCTCAACTCCTCATCCACAAAAAACAATCAAGTCAATCAAGCCATGGCCAGCGTGAGTTCTGGGTCGAGAGATTTCCACCAGGGAGAGGTGAGCATGGAATAGGAAGCACGAGAGATCTCTCGCCTCGCCGTGACAGCAGCCGACATGTCCAGCCGCGCAGCAGTAACAACACAGAGGTCCCGCCTCGCCGCGAAAGCAGCCGACATGTCCAGCCGCGCAGCAGTAGCAGCACAGAGGTCCAGCCACGCCACCGAAGCAGCACGAAGGTCCCGCCGCGCCGTAGATGTAGCAGACTGGTCCGGCCACGCCGCGAAAGCAACAGAGATGTCCCGCCGCGCCGCCGAAGCAGCACGGAGGTCCCGCCACGCCATGGCAGCCTGGGAAAATTTCTCGCGGGCAGGCGAGGACTCTTACAGGCGCATGCATGCGATGGTCCATAGCCAGATGGATCAAATCTCCGGCTGGGCAAGGTTGCAGGGCGAGGCTACCGACGTCATCCGGCAACTAGGGGAGGGCAATGCGAAGCTCTGGGGCGAGCGCGACCTGCTGAGGGCAAAGATCGCCGGAAGGGCGAAGCAGGAGGAGGAGACCGCTGCCTTGTTGCAGAGGACGGGCGTCATCATCAAGAAACTTATGGACCAGAATGCCATGCTCCGCATCGAGCGCAACAGGCTGGTGGAGGAATCCATGGATGCTGCCAAGCAGCGTATTAGGGACATGAAACTGATGAAAGAGATCATCGTCCGCCGCGAGAACTAGTCTCTGCGACCTGCAGCGCATAAAGAAAGTAGAGATCCGCGAGCCAGATCGTTGTATGCGTCTTCCTTCTTCTTTTGCCGTTGTGTATTTCAGACGTAGCCGCATGTGGCTTTTTTAATTAGCTTCCTAATTATGTAAGACAATTATTATCCACTCACATCGTCCTTATATATATTCATCAGTCTTGCTATAAGTCGCAGTAGATGCTATATAGGTCCGTCGGATCTTACATCAAGATCCGTGCAAAATTTTCTTTTCAGATTTTCTTTTTCTTTCTTAAATCTCAGTCGAGTGAGACATTGCCACGCCATTAAACAGAGGCTCGGGCGCCATTATTGGAGACCTTGGGAGATAGGTGGACGGCAGATGGAAGTCAAAGGGCTCTCCTCCCGATAAGCACACGCAGGGGTATGATCGCACGCCTCCCGTACTTAAATAGCTACCCTGCATGGCGCCTCCTAGCTAATAAAAAAGGGGATGTGTGGCGGCACGTAAATGGTAAATAGAACACCCACAGTTTCAATAATACTTGTGTTTCCGATTGTAACGTGACATCACTTGTTCCAAAATGACTTTGTTGATTGTTAATGTGTGCGCCTTCGCAAATCGGACAGTAAAATTACCACAGCATGTTGGTGCCATGTCATGACACCAAGCCAAGTTTCATGATTTTCCTGTGTGTTTCGGATTTACAGGAATTAAAAAACCAAGTTTCTCAAAGTTTCCAGCCGAGCCATGACGCCCAGATGTTTGAATTTCATTCTCATTTCTGGCATGGGACCTAGAAATTTACCCGAGGACACACAGGTGATTTTTCAACCAGCTTTGGTGCACTAGAGCATGTGCTTGTATTTAAAATTCGAATTATGCACACAAAGGTGATGCGTTCCCTCTCAGAACCACGAGCCTTCTTGAGTGAAGCTCCGGTTTGCAAGAAACTTATACCAAAACTTGTTCCTATTCTGCAATTTTTTTTACCACAGCATGGTAGTACCATGACATGACACCATGCCAAGTTTCATGATTTTTAGGCGTGTTTTGGATTTACAAGAATTATAAAACCAAGCTTCTCAATGTTCTCGGCCGAGCCACGATGCCCAGATGTTTGAATTTCATTCCCATTTCTTGCATGGGACCTAGAAATTCACCCGAGGACACACATGTGATTTTTCAATCAACTTTGGTGCACGGGAGCATGTGCTTGTAGTTCAAATTTGAATTATGCACATTAAATGACCAGAAACTCAATTAATGTATAAAATGGCCAAACGAACCCGCAATAATTCCAAAATTTAACACGGCACTCATATAGTTCTATGTTGCCTCTGTAAACAAAATCTGGGGGCAGGCAGCGTTTGTTTCGCACACAAAGGTATAAAGAAATAAAGAAATTAGCATACCTATTTAATTCTTGGCTTCTTATTATTTACTAGAAGAACTCCCGTGCGTTGCAACGGGGCCACATTAACTTTAAAAGTTCAATATCAATTATGTTAATATTACATTTAATATTCTCATACATATTAAGTGACATTGACGACCTTTTTTACCATCCGATTCTCTCACACACACACCCTCTCCCTCCCTCTTCCTCACTCTCTCTCTCCCTCTCCCTCACTCGGGAGGTGGGACGAAAATAAACCCGAAATGGAGACTACCAACTGAGACATTAGGAGTAGAGATCATTTAGTTGATAAGAATAAATAGAAAACGGTGTTAAAAAGGAGAAACAGATTAGAATACATTGAAAAACCAAAAGGACGATGTAAAAGGGGATTCGCCCTGCCCCCCGGGCCTTGCCACCGAACCGGCTCAGTGGTCCAGTCCCCGTGCAGTCGTCTTCTCCTGTTCCCTGAGCCGCGTCGCTACAGAGCAGGGCTCCCGCCCGACCACCTCGCTGGCATCGAAGGGGAATGGATAAGGGTGACGCCCTTCCTTCCCTGCCCCCATGGCCTCACTCCTCCTCGACGGCCCCTCCCAAATCCACTTCTCCTCCTCGCTCGCTCGATCCCGTCGATCTGGACGAAGTCAGACGCCACGGCCACCATGACCGACCCCGTCCACATGGCCACTGCCCTCCCTGTGGGCTAGGAGCTTGTCGAGGAGCTCCAAACGCCTTCGCTACTTCGTCTGCGCCAACGAGATCAAGTCCAGCACCCCTGCATCGACGTCGCTGCCGTCTTCCTCAACCTTGGGCCACCGCGACATTGTCGTTCGATCCGCGCCACCCCGAGCTCCCATGTCTTCCCCTAGGGCGCCATTGACACCGCCATGATCTCCTCTTGCCTTTCCCCTGTTTCCCCTCTCGTTTGCTCTTGTTAGGTATTTCGCCATGGCCGAGAACTGCCGTCCGCCATGGCCATTGCAGGGGTAGCCACCGAGCTCTTCGGATTGACCCCGTGGCACATGCCCGCTCCTATGCACGCCCATGCCCGAGCCTGCCGCTCTTCTTCCGCGCCCGCGGGGCCACTCCCTCTCCATACCCACGCCCGTGCTACACCGCGTCGGTCGCGCCCGTCGCTGCCGTCGCGATCGCCGCAGCCACCGCACCATTGTGCCCCGCGCAACAGACACCCTGGCCGTGCGCTACACTCTCGCTGGATGCGCTCGCCCCGTCTGCTACCGCCTATCCCTTCGCTCGCCCCACTGTCGCGCCCCTGCCTCACGCCGCCTCCAGTCGTGGCCATCTTCAGCCGGCCGCCCCCTCAGCCACACCGGCCGCATCTCTGCCCTCCACCGTCGGCCGCTCGCCTCGCCTGCTGCGTGTTGCTTCCTGCTGCTATGCGCTGCTCTACCGCTGGTACGCTGTTGCGCCATGCCCTCGACACCGCCGTGGACAAATGTGGCGGAGGGATTGTTAATGGTGTACGAGAAGGAGGTGGCGGAGAAGGTGTGGAGAGGCAGGAGGTCTGGGGCGGTGTCACCTGGCTGTGGTGGAGGTGTTTCTGCGAGTTGAAGCCGGAGTGGAAGGAGAGGTCACAATTGGAAAGAATCGCAAAAAAATCATAACCTGGAGATCTCAGTTTAAAAAAATGCTAATATCGATGGAGGGGTGATTTCCTTCAATAGGTGGAAAACATAGGAAATATTGGTTGTTATCAAGGAAAGGTAAAAATTTAGAAAATTTAGGATTTTTGAACTGATTTCTATGCAAATGGGGTTTTATTGTTTGGTAACGTGATATCAGTACCTGCCCATTTGTGACGTGTCTGATTAGGAAAGTTTGCAAATGTTAAGAAACTATTTATTGGGAGGAAAGTTGTGACGTGTCTGTTATTTGTTTCCTAAAACAAATTTCACTAATAAGAGAAATCGATTGATTTAGATAAGTTAGGAAAGTTAGATTAAAATGTATTATTTGTTTCCTGAAAATTTGTTATTTGTTTCCTAAGACAAATTGAACCAATAAAAGGAATCGATTGATTTGCATAAGTTTTGGAAGTTAGATCCGTGATTTGTTATACGTTAGGAAAGTTCTGGTTGTAATAAAGAGTGGAGAGAAAAATAAACCGATGGACCACGGTGGGAGGGGGTGGTGGGAGGAGAGACGAGAAAAAACCAGTGAAAATAAACCGCGGACTAGGGTGGGAGGGGGTGGTGGGAGGAGAGACGAAAAAAACCAACGAAAAAAAACCGCGGAGATGATTCACCAACTCGTCCATTAGGAGTAGAGATGCCACTAGTTGTGTATCACTACTCAGTTTTGCCATTAGAAGTTACAACTACTCAAAAATGCCATCGATCTGTGAGATTCCTGCTCAAAAATGCAATTAGATATCTAAAAAATTCCATCGTTAAGTGTCGTGGTTTTGTCACGTCAGATGTCCTAGAGAAAGGACTTAGTCATGGAGCCATCGCTACGGGTTAACCTAAATGGGTTAAAGCGGACAAAGGATGCAAGAGAGTTTATAATGGTTCGGCCCCTTGCGGTGAGGGTAAAAGCCTACGATCCAGTTATTGTGGAATTGCTAGGGTTTCGATGACCAGGGAGCGAACACGCTTTGCATGAGTCTCGAGTTGTTGTCTCCCCTTGAACCGCCGCCGGGTCGTCCCCTTATATACATGGGTTGACGCCCGTCGGTTTATAGAATCCCGAGGCCGGCTCATAAACGTGTCCGGCTCGGTCTCTGCTCTTTCTATCTTACAATACAAGTTTACATATCAATGCCGGTTTATGTCTACAGGCCTTAAACTGGCTTTGGGCCCTGGGCCTTCATAAAGCGTCACCGTTTGTCTTCATGGGCTTCAGGTATAATGAGCTACTATGGGGTTTACCCGGCCTCTCCTGGCCGGTTTACGCCCAGTGGTAATATCCCCAACATTAGGCCCCAGATTGATTTGAATTGGTTCATGTCAATCCTCAATACTTAAGAAATTCTCTTCCTCAACATCTTCACGTAATCTAGTAAACCGCCGTGACGTCACCTTCCAGGACCATGGTAGACCGCCATGACATCATCTGTTATTTAAAACTGCGTATAACCCACCTTCATTAATGGACCTCCGACAATCGAGGCAACAGAGCTGTCACTTATCCCATTTTCCAGGCTCCTCGATTCTCACGCCTGCCTTTTATCCATTCCCTTTATAAATAAGGCCGAGGGGTCCCTTTCACTTTTCCCCCTCGTGCCTCTTTGCGTCATCGTCTTCCTCGCGCCGACCGACCCTCGAGCTCTGCCGCCGCTGTCGTCCTTCGGCTCAACTTCGACGAAGGCCGCTGCATCAACCTGACCGTATCAGAGAAACGCGGTGATCCTCCGCTGCTTCTTCCTGCACCAGTAAGTTCCTCTTCTCCTCACCCCAGATCCGCCACTAGGGTTCGGTGTTCTTCATAGCTTGAAGCTGTTCCTCCTTCAGTAATACCAATGGCCAGTTAGATCTGATTGTTTTCAGCGCCTTTTGTAGTTTAAGCTCCTTTCTCCTTGTTAAGGCATCTGCTTGATATCAAACTCATTTGAACTTACTGAACTTATTGAGCGTTTGAGATTAAACCAGAATATATTTTGATTATCCAACGCACAACATATCTGAAATTCCCATGCCAAACTGTGAAACTTGTTTTTCCTTCACTTATACATCTTTAGACTTATACCTTTAATACCGGATTAGGCGGTTTAACTTCATAGAAAAATGATGACCCAATAGATACCATTAGTCCCCTGTTGAACCGCCAATGCATTCATCATTGTACTGTCTCCATTGCCAGACTCCGGTTTATGAATAACCAACTCCGGTTTAACAATATGCTTACATCCTTATACCGCCTTATAGCTGTCCACTATAAATCTTAAACCGGCAATAATCATGTTTCAGATTTTCATTGCCATGGCCAAGCAAGTCTATAAATGCAATTGGGCTCCTTCTCGAGTAACCAAAGATCAGTTAAACAACTGTGTTAGAACGGGCGCTTTAGCCAAGAAAGATGTCATCCACTGGAGGGTCCCTGGCCCGGAAAATCCTCCTACACCCAAGGACGGAGAGGTAGTCGTGTTTGCTGATCACCTTGGATGAGGTTTTAGCCCTCCCGGTTCAAAAAATTTCCGGGATGTACTGGCCAGTTTTCAGCTGCACCCTCAAGACATCGGTCCAAATTCTGTGACCAACATCTGCCACTTCCAAGTCTTCTGTGAGGCTTATCTACAAGAGGAACCTACAGTCAAATTGTTTAGGGATTTCTTTCACTTAAACCGTCGCACAGAATTCACGGATGGACCCAATACGGGATTGGGTGGAATAACGGTTCAGAAAAGGAAGGAAGTTACTTCCCCTCATCCCAAGCTAAACAGTCACCCCAAAGAGTGGAACCAGACTTGGTTTTACTACAAAGATACATCACCAACCGATGAAAACCCCTTGCCGGGTTACCGCCCTCACTGCCTTAGTAATACACATCCTTTTCCTTAGAGGTTGACTGCAAAAGAAAGGGCCAACTATGCCCCTCAACTATCAAAGCTTAGAGCCTTCATGGCGAACGGTTTGACAGGAGTTGACCTTGCCTGTTGTTGGATAAGCTGGAGTATTCTGCCCTTAAGACGGCGCTCTGGTTTGATGTGTGAGTACACAGGGAGTTTGAAGGATGCTCAACGACACATTGATATTCAGCTTACAGATGCAGAAGTTACTGAGGCTGTAAAGAAGATGCTGAATGAACCGGAGGCTGTCTGTGGCCAGACCGGACTACTCCCTTTCTGCACCTTCAACAAACCGCCAGCTGTAAGACTTTTTTATCTTAAGTTGCTTCTGTCAAATTATTCTCTGAAAGTTGACTATTTTCTGACAGGGTAATGATCCGTTCTGGAACAAGAAGCCACAAGAAAAACCGGCAAAGCCACAAGACAAAACAGCCAAGCCACTTCGCCCAAAGACCAAGGTTATTAAAAAACCTGCCAAGAAAAGGACCATTGCATCCTCCGAGCTAAATGCTGATGACGATGTGGGTAACCCGAAATCAGAGGTAGAAATTGACTCTCTTGGTTCATTTTTCGTACACCTCATTGACAATGATTATTATCAGGACGACGCTGAAGGCAGTCACGCCGATGATGTAGAGGTAACCATTCTTTCCACCGATTCAGATCCTCTGCCAACAGCAAACCGAAAAGTAAAATTTTCTCACCCCCTTGCTTACTTGGACCCAAACTTTCTTTTGAAGACACAGCAGCACGAGGCTCGCCGCAAAACTCGGCACAGCGGCCAGATAGTTACCTCCGCCGGTTTACCGAACAGTCCGGTTCGGAAACGCCGATCAGAGGTCTCTTATCCCCTTGACACTTCATGCCCCAAAGTAGGTTGTTTCCACCAGCCTCTTAACCCGTCTGATTCAAATTATCAGGGCACTTCTCACTCATCTTTTGGCGAGTCGTCGGCCACAAAACTTCCACCCCTCAAAACAGTTCTTGGGTGAGCTGTATACTTGTTTTTATCCTTGATCTGTTATTTTTATATACTGTACTAATCCTCATGTTTATTTTCCTCAGCGCCAAGCCCAGACCCAGCAAGAAGGCTCGGTTGAATAAACTGACTGATGATAACGCGGATGTTGAACCGGAGAAGACTCCAGATTTCGAAGAAGCTAATACTGATGCCACACTTAATGATCCGCCGCCTCAAGACGATGACGTCTTTTCTGAACAAGTGGAAGTTGACACCACAAGCCATGCTGACCAGCCAACCAGCCCTGTCCGACCTGATGA
The DNA here is from genome assembly GCF_018294505.1 of Triticum aestivum. NCBI lineage: Eukaryota > Viridiplantae > Streptophyta > Magnoliopsida > Poales > Poaceae > Triticum > Triticum aestivum. Next base: position 462,323,517 of record NC_057805.1, on the reverse strand, counting down.
CCAACCGGTTAGTCCAGTTAAGGATACTAACAAACCGCCAACTCCAGTAAAAGCTGCTGATGATAAAGACGATGATATTATGATTACTGGCACTGGCCATACCACGCCTGGCAATCCTGTCGCTTTATCAAAGCATACTGTCAAGGACGAGCTCTCTGCTATCGGCAAAGGCAAATGGAACGCTGATTTGTCAAACTATGCCCATCTCAATGCTCAAGACCTTCACTCCGGCTTCTTGAACCGTCTGTACACCAGCCGTGACTATGAAGCCGGTTTGGTAAATTTGATGAAAGAGCGATATGAGGTAATTAATACTCAACTCTGCTTAACTGTCTCTCTTGTAAATTCCAAATATCAACTCCAGTAGCCCCCAAGTGACGGTTTATGATATCAATCTAAACCGGGACTTTTAGTAACAATCTTTATATTTGCCACACTGTATCTTTTTTCACTGGTATAGTCCCCAAGGGCCGGTTTAACTTTATAAAGATGAACCGGGACTGTAGAAGAATTCCCATATCAGCAATTATGAGCAAACACACATTAGCCCCCAAGTGCCAAGATTAATACTTGTATTGTGCTTGGGACTTGTAGAAATTTCTGATGAAGAGCAAATATGCATTTGCCCCCAAGTACCAAGGGCCTAACTTGTTATGTGCTTGGTACTTCAAATATGTACTGTCAACTCATTATATATCTGTCTCTTTATAGGCTGGGCTGACCAAGAAGGAAAGCCAAACCGCTGATCTGCAAGAGAACCTCAAATCCCAGCAAGCCAAACCTCCAAAGCCAAGGAAGAGTTGACCAGCGCTCTAGGCGCTATGGAGAAACTGAAAGAAGGCTTCAACAAGGAGCGGGCGGATTGGGAGACAAAAAAATCCGCTTTGCGAAAAAGGGCCGAAGACGCAGAAGCAGCTCTTAAACCGGTGGTTGATGAACTGACCGGTGTAAAACGGCAAATTCATGCCATGACTGTTGCTGTGTTCGGTAAACATCTTTTCCTTATACTTTCAACATGTCTTCTCATGTGTTGTCGGTTTAGTCATGTGTACAATGGTGCAGGATCTCGCATTAGCCATCTGGGCTCTGATGTACAGAAGAAGTTGAAGGCTACCTACACTCTAATAGAGCAGTTGTACACCAGCGCGCAGCGGATCATCTATACCGCTTCACACAATAATCCTCCTCCCACCTTGATCAGAACAGTCGGGTTGCTGCACCAATTCCAGAAGCGCAAAATCTGATCCCACCAATCCGTAAGCACACTTATGCCCCTGACATTGAACCGTCCACGCTTATAAGTGATGAGGCTGTATTCCAAGCCCTAACTAGGATCGACTGGGCAACTGTTGACTTCCAGCCACTGGGTAGAGAGGTGGGAGTTGAACCGATGCGAGATGATCCGCAGCCATCAGGCCAAGCTGGTGACGAATCATGATCCGGAGGTCGGTTTAGTCTTCTACATGCTGCGACACGGATTTGATAAAACAATTATCCTTTTGGGCACTGAGATGCCTTGTAATAGGCTAGTTTAAAACACTTGGTCTGTTATGCCTTCGTGCATATTTATCTGCGACTGATGCTTGCTAATCCGCCATGCTTAAGATATGATGTTCACAATTCATAGCCTTTTATTCAAGCTATCCCTGCAGATAAGAATCTTAAAGCGCCCTGGCGGTTTATCACCGGGCGGGTCACAATATCCAAATATATATATGACCAAGGTTTATAACCAAGGTTGGAAAAGATAACCAAATATGGAAATATATGATACTTGTGACCTTTAGGCATAATGTTGGCTGACCAACTTTGTAATGAGGGTCATAACCCTACTCCGGAGTATAAGTAACTTCTGTTATATGATGCCGGTTTACAATAAAACCGTTCCGGGTTGTGATAAACACCGGTTTATTCCATACTGGTGACTTTGAGTCAAAACCAGACCGGGCTGATAGTCTCCGGATTACTACTTCAGTAGGTACTGGACAACTTGTAGTTGACAGCCTAACCGGGTTGATGAACACCGGTTTGAAAATATCACAAATCTTGTCAAAAGAAAGAAAAACCTAGAAAAAGGCAAAAAACCATTGTAGTCGAGGTTTTTCACGGGCTGCCAGGCCCCAAATTCGAGGCTTTTCATGGGCTGCCAGGCCACTGAGTTAAACCATTTCGCAAAGCCTTTTAAGATGGTCCTCAATCCTTAACCAATCATTGTTTTAACTTGACAAGTTCAGGGTCTTTATTTTAGAGTAACTTGTCAAAGTTCGAAGGGTCATACCAGGTTTACCTGGGCGGAGTGACTTACTTAAATAGGTAGGTTAACCCGGGGTTTTAGGTGTATACACTGGGCTTCCAAGCCATGGCTTGATAGCCTATTACAAGTGTAGATTCTTTGTTCATTTCGACAGCAAAAAATCCCCAAGTAACATTTTGAGCTGTGCTCAGTGGGTGCCCATGTTTGAGTTGTTGTTTTATCACACTCTCTTTGGCCCCAGATCGATTTGGCTTTGAGCCGATCAAGAGGTGTGACTATGGTTCAGATATGACCAAGCCCCCAAGTGATGTTGTGGCATTGCACCGATCAAAAGGTGTAGCTATGGTTCGGATACGACCAAGCCCCCAAGTGATGTAATATAAAGCTTTGAGAAGCTGAATCAATGGGTAAACCGGATGCCGCTTTATCAACAGAAGCTCCATGTAACCACACATGATATAAGAAAAACAACAGATACCCCGCTTTAGCTTAGGTTCCGATTTATTATATTTATCATAATATATACATTGTCATAATATGTACATAAGCAGAGCCTATGGCTCAAGTATAGTAGGGCCGAAGATGAGCAATATTCCACGGCCTGTTGGTCTCCTCCTCCGATTTACGTGAGTCTTTGCGCTCTCGAACATCGATTAGGTAGTATGACCCGTTGTGCAGATTCTTGCTGACCACAAAGGGTCCTTCCCAAGGAGGGGATAGCTTGTGCATATCCGTCTGATCCTGGATGAGTCGAAGCACCAAATCGCCTTCTTGAAAGGTTCTGGTTCTAACCCGGCGGCTATGATAATGACGCAGATCTTGCTGATAAATCGCCGAATGGGCTGCTGCCATGTCACGCTCCTCATCTAATAGGTCAAGAGCTTCCTGCCGTGCCTTCTCATTGTCAGCTTCAACATATGCCGCTACACGGGGTGAGTCATGACGGATGTCACTAGGAAGAACAGCTTCCGCTCCATAAACCATGAAGAACGGTGTGTACCCTGTCAACCTATTGGGTGTGGTATTGATGCTCCATAATACAGAAGGTAACTCCTCAACCCAACAATCCGGCGTCCGTTGCAAAGGAACCATAAGCCGGGGTTTGACGCCTCTCAAGATCTCTTGATTGGCCCTCTCTGCTTGACCATTGGACTGAGGGTGAGCCACTGATGAAACGTCAAGCCAGATGTGATCACGTTGACAGAACTCCTTCATGGCACCCTTTGACAGATTGGTACCATTGTCTGTTATAATGTTGTGTGGAAAACCAAACCGGAAGACCACCTTTTTGATGAATTGAACCGCCGTAGCTGCATCACACTTACTAACTGGCTCTGCCTCCACCCATTTCGTGAACTTATCAACCGCCACCAAAAGGTCGGTCTTCTTGTCCTTGGATCTCTTGAAAGGCCCAACCATATCCAGCCCCCAAGTTGCAAACAGCCAGGTGATTGGAATCATCCTCAATTCTTGAGCCGGTACATGAGCGCGCCTTGAGAATTTTTTACAGCCATCACATCTTTTGACCAAGTCCTCGACATCAGCATGAGCTGTCAACCAATAGAAACCGTGACGAAACGCCTTGGCCACCAAAGACTTTGAACCGGCGAGGTGACCACAATCTCCTTCATGTATCTCGCGCAAAATTTCACGGCCTTCTTCAAGAGACACACAGCGTTGAAACGCCCCTGTCACACTGCAATCATGTAACTCTCCATTGATAATAGTCATGGACTTGGACCGCCGGATTACCTGCCTGGCCTAAGTTTCATCCTCTGGTAACTCGCCCCGGTTTATATACGCCAAATATGGAACCGCCCAATCCGGAATAACATGAAGAGCCGCCACCAACTGAGCTTCTGGATCAGGAACAGCCAAATCCTCTTTACCAGGGAGCTTGACAGACGGATTATGAAACACATCCAGGAAGACATTAGGTGGAACCGGTTTACGCTGGGAACCCAAACGGCTTAAAGCGTCCGCCGCTTCGTTCTTCCGCCAGTCCACATAATCCACTTGATAGCCTTTGAAGTGACCTGCAACAGTATCCACCTCACGACGATATGCCGCCATGAGTGGGTCCTTGGAATCCCAAGTGCCGGACACTTGCTGAGCCACCAGATCCGAGTCAGCGAAGCACTTACTCGGCTTAGGTTCATCTCCTTAGCCATCCGAAGACCATGGAGTAAAGCCTCATATTCAGCTGCATTGTTAGTGCAAGGGAACATTAAACGTAGAACATAACAAAACTTATCACCTCGTGGGGAAGTTAATACGACTCCAGCCCCCGAGCCCTCCAATTGCCTGGACCTATCAAAATGAATAGTCCAGTAAGTATGATCCGACTTCTCTTCTGGCACTTGTAGTTCTATCCAATCATTGATGATATCCACAAGCGCTTGAGATATTATCGCCGTTCGGGGTATGTATTTCAACCCGTGAGGCCCGAGCTCGATAGCCCACTTAGCAATCCGGCCAGTTGCTTCCCTGTTTTGGATTATATCCCCCAAAGGAGCAGAGCTGACCACCGTGATAGGGTGACCTTGGAAATATTGCTTAAGCTTCCTTCTTGCCATGAAAGCTCCATACACCAATTTTTGCCAATGCGGGTATCTCTGCTTGGACTCAATAAGAACCTCACTGATATAGTAAACCGGCCGCTGAACCGGATATTCCTTTCCTGCCTCCTTGCGCTCCACCACAATAGCCACACTAACAGCCCGGGCGTTAGCTGCCACATATAGCAACAATGGTTCTTTGTCAACCGGAGCAGCGAGAATCGGCGGATTAGCCAGCTGCCGCTTTAAGTCCTCAAACGCTTCATTAGCGGCGTCACTCCAGACGAAGTTATCTGTTTTCTTCAGCATCTGATACAAAGGGATGGCTTTCTCTCCAAGGCGACTGATAAACCGGCTCAACGCAGCAATCCGGCCTGCCAGGCGTTGAACATCATTGATACACTTCGGTTTGGTCAAAGAGGTGATGGCTTTGATCTTTTCCGAATTAGCTTCAATCCCCCTGTTAGACACCAAGAAGCCCAAGAGCTTGCCTGTCGGTACACCAAAAACGCACTTTGCTGGATTAAGCATCATTTAATAAACCCGTAGGTTATCAAAGGTCTCCTTCAAGTCATCTATCAATGTCTCCTTCTGTCTAGATTTTACCACAATATCATCCACATAAGCATGAACGTTGCAGCCGATCTTATCATGAAGACAATTCTGCACACATCGTTGATAAGTCGCCTGGGCACTCTTGAGCCCAAAGGGCATAGACACATAGCAGAAGGCTCCAAAAGGAGTTATGAAGGCTATCTTCTCCTGGTCCTTAACTGCCATTTTGATCTGATGGTAGCCAGAATACGCATCTAGAAAGCTCAAACGCTCGCAACCCGCCGTAGCATCAATGATTTGATCAATACGAGGGAGGGCAAAAGGATCCGCTGGACAGGCTTTGTTGAGATCTATATAGTCCACACACATACACCAAGTGCCATTCTTCTTAAGTACTAGCACCGGATTGGCCAACCACTCAGGATGAAACACTTCGACGATAAACCCAGCCGCCAAAAGCCTGGCAACTTCTCCAATAGCCTTGCGTCTTTCTTCATTGAACCGGCGAAGAAATTGCTTGACCGGTTTAAACGTGGGATCCACATTAAGAGTGTGCTCAGCGAGTTCTCTCGGTACACCTGGCATGTCAGAAGGCTTCCACGCAAAGATGTCCCGATTCTCACGGATGAACTCGATGAGCGCGCTTTCCTATTTCGGATCCAAGTTAGCGCTGATGCTAAACTGCTTGGACGAACCACCGGGCATGAAGTCAACAAGCGTAGTTTCATCAGCTGATTTAAATTTTAGGGCCGGATCATGCTCTGTAGTTGGTTTCTTCAATGAAGTCATATCTGCCGGATCAACATTGTCCTTATAGAACTTCAATTCCTGAGTTGCACAAACCAACTCAGCGTATGCCGCATCGCCCTCTTCACATTCCAAAGCGATTTTGCGACTCCCGTGCACTGTGATAGTCCTCTTATGACCCGACATCTTGAGCTGCAGATAGACATAACAGGGCCTTGCCATAAACTTAGCATAAGCCGGTCGTCCAAACAGGGCATGATATGGGCTCTTGATTTTCACCACCTCAAAGGTCAACTTCTCTGACCTTGAATCATGCTCGTCGCCAAAAGCAACCTCCAGAGCTATCTTACCAATGGGATATGCCGATTTACCAGGTACCACACCATGACAGACCGTGTTGGACGGTTTAAGATTTTTATCTGTTAACCCCATGCGACAGAAGGTTTCATAATAAAGTATATTGATACTACTCCCCCCATCCATGAGTACTTTGGTGAACTTATAACCTCCCACCTGAGGTGCCACCACCAACGCCAGATGACCCGGATTATCAAACCGGGGCGGATGATCCTCTCGACTCCACACAATAGGCTGTTCAGACCAGCGTAAGTATCAGGGAACTGCCAGTTCAACAGAATTCACTGCCCTTTTATGAAGCTTCTGATCGCGCTTGCCAGGCTAGTGGTGAAGACATGATACTGCCCGCTATTCAACTGCTTCGGGTTGCTCTGGTAACCCGACTGATGCTGCTGCTGTTGCTGATTCCCCTGATTGTTATAACCACCTTGGTTGCCCTGATTGCTTTGATTGCCATGTCCGCTCTGGTTACCGTGAAAACCTGAACCGGAACTGCCTCCACCATAACCCGGCCCATTAGACCCGGGGCCCGAACCGCCACCCGGTCCATGATCATACCGAAAAGAATCAGAATTTTTGAACTCTTGCATGATGTAACAATCTTTCCAGAGGTGCGTGGACGGGTTCTCCTTCGTCCCATGCTTTGGGCAAGGCTGGTTCAATAGATAAGACAGGCGGTCCGGATTAGGACTTGGTCCTCCACTGCGCTGGGACTGTTTACCTTTAGGCCGTTGGCCTTTGTCCCGCGCGTTGGTATTAGCCACAAAGTCCAAGCTATTATCCGCTTTATGCTTACAGTTGTTTCCATGGCCCGTCGGGTTGTGCTGCTACCCCTTGGTATGTCCGCTCTTCTTTCCCTTCCCTGTCTTGTCATTATCAGACTCGGGGTCCTTGGTACCATCAGAGTCGGCATATTTCACCAGAGTAGCCATGAGAGTCCCCATATCATTGCAGTGGCGTTTGAGCCGTCCCAACTTCAATTTCAGAGGTGCAAACCGGCAATTACCTTCCAACGTTAAAACTGCTCTGTCGGCGTTAATGCGGTCCGATGAATGCAAAATCTCCGAAACCCGGCGCACCCAATGGGTTGTTGATTCTCCTTCCTCCTGGACACAGGCAGCTAGGTCCACAATTGACATGGGCTGCTTGCACGTATCCTTGAAGTTCTGGATAAACCGGGCCCTCAGCTCGGCCCATGACCCAATGGAGTTAGCCGGTAACTTTTTCAACCAAGTCCGAGCCGTTCTTTCCAACATCATGGTAAAGTATTTAGCGCACGCCGCATCGTCCACATCCAACATCTGCATTGCCATCTCATAGCTTTCCACCCATGACTCGGGAGATAAATCGGCGATGTAATTCGGCACTTTTCGTGGGCCTTTGAAATCCTTGGGCAGGCGCATGTTGCGCAGTGCTGGGACGAGACACGGTACTCCCAAAGCGCTAGAGGTAACCCATCGTTCCACCGATGTGGTTGGACGAACCGGAGTGAGTTGGCGGGCCTCATGCTGTGCAGCTAACTCGGCCTCTCGACGAGCTCTAGCGCGATCCACCACATCCTGAGCATCACCACCACCACCCGCCGGGTTATGATCTCGGGGCGGATCACGGTTCCATGCATTGCTTGATACAGCCGGTTCATCCATACGCCTGCTATAGCTCTGGCTTGGGCGGGGAGTAGAATGGATCCTCTCGCGACTATACGAATAAGCCTGCTGCTGAACCAAAGCTGTCTGAAGAAGCTCCCTAGCCCGTCGCGTCTCGACTGCCACCGGAGACTCGCCTTCGATCGGTAGGGCCGCCAGGCGTGAAGCGGCAGCGACAATATTGTCCATTGGGTTAGAATAATGACCCGGCGGTGTTGGGACATGCTATGGCGAAACATGATTCTAGCGAGGCGGATCTACCAAACGTGGCTGGACCGGCGCCCCTGCTCCAGGTGCCTCTGCCCGGTTTACCACCGGCGGATTACTGGTCCCCGCTCCTAGGGTATTAAAGAGGTTCCTGGCCTCATAAACCGGCGGCAGGCGAGATTGGTACCTCCTCTTCAGGACATCATTCGACGCACTCTGATCCAGCATAAGCCGGTAAGCCTGTGCATCCAATGCGGCCCGTTCCGCAGCCATCCTGGTATCCTCAGCTCCTAAGTCGACTTTGGTTTGGGCGATTTGATCCTTCACCTTCGCGATTTCTCCATTATGGGCATCTTGATCCGCCGGATTAACCTCCGCCATCAGCGTTGCCAAAGCGTCAAACAGATCAGATAGGACCTGAGCCGGCCGTCGCACAGGGCCTCCTGCCCTGGCCGCTGTCGCTGCTGCTGATCCGGAAATCACCGCCGCTGCGGTCGAAGAGTGGAGCGCTGGCTGTGTACCACCCATGAAGATCGCAACCCAGATTGGCGGATCAAAGGGGTTCGGAATATTGCCGCCATCGGAAGAGCCCCCAATCCGGCCATCTTGCAACTGATATAACGACTCGGTTTCTCCGGTCGATAACTCATTGCCGGAATAAACGACGGTTTCACCACCAGATTCTGATCTATCCTTAGATTCCACTCTGTGGATGACTCCCACGAAGGCACGCTTCATGGCAGGCTTAACCTGGGCAGGTCTCGCACGCTGAGCCGTCTCGACGATGTCGGTGCGGATGTCCAGCTCAGGGCCCGGTTCGCCGATCTTGCCATTGAAAACGTGTATGCCGCCGAAGGGGACCTGGTACCCGTACTCGATTGAGCCGGCCTCGGGGCCCCAGCCTACGTCGTCGATGTAGAGCTTGCCGCGACGACTCTTGGTCATCCGGCCCACAGCGTAGCCCTTGAGTCCTTCGAAGCTGCCCTCTAAGAACTTGAAACCATCGTGCGATAGCCCCACGGTGGGCGCCAACTGACGTGGTTTTGTCACGTCAGATGTCCTAGAGAAAGGACTTAGTCGTGGAGCCATCGCTACGGGTTAACTTAAAGGGGTTAAAGCAGACAAAGGATGCAAGAGAGTTTATACTGGTTCGGCCCCTTGCGGTGAAGGGAAAAGCCTACGATCGAGTTGTTGTGAAATTGCTAGGGTTTCGATGACCAGGGAGCGAACACGCTTTGCCTGAGTCTCGAGTTGTTGTCTCCCCTTGAACCGCCGCCGGTTCGTCCCCTTATATACATGGGTTGACGCCCGTCGGTTTATAGAATCCCGAGGCCGGCTCATAAACATGTCTGGCTCGGTCTCTGCTCTTTCTACTTACAATACAAGTTTACATATCAATGCCAGTTTATGTCCACAGGCCTTAAACTGGCTTTGGGTCCTGGGCCTTCATAAAGCGTCACCGTCTGTCTTCATGGGCTTCAGGTATAATGAGCTACTATGGGGTTAACCCGGCCTCTCCTGACCGGTTTACGCCCAGTGGTAATATCCCCAACATTAAGTTAGATGTTTGCTCAGAAATGCCATTAGACATTGTTATTTTCACGTCAAACCCGTTGACCATGTTACATGAAAAAAAAAGCCGATTCTCACAATGATAAGTTAATGGTGTCCAGCACAACATACCCCTCAAATAAAACTAAGCACCCTAGAATTCTTTGACAAAACTAAGCACCCTGAAATTCTTTGACAACTAGACTGCTGGCTATATGATGTTGGCCATATATATTGTACGTATATAATGTGAAGAAACGAGTGGTAGTACTATACAACCTAAAAGATGAAATGTACGAAATATAACGAGAAGAAACATAACATAGTTCTGCTGGGGGCTCAGCACAACACACCGCTCAAATTAAACTAAGCACACCTGAAATTAAAGTATGCAACTAATCCGGTAGACACTGCATTAGAACCACCATGAGCAACGACACTGCCACCTTACTCGGAGCCCTCGTCCACGTCCTCGACTTCGTCCTTGTCCCTCTTCCTCTTGGCTGATACTTCTTTCCTTGAACTTCACACTTGGCTCTTGCTCTTCATCCAACCCTTGTAGATACTGAAACAAAGGTAGCCATCCATTGCAGCGTAGTGGATGTGGTCTATATCTAGTACATTCCACTGCCATGCATGACGATGAAACGTGTACGGAGGTTTCTCTAGTTTACCGTACGAAGGATGAACCATGGCTCCTGCCAGGGTCAGCATTGAAGGCTGACCACGGGAGGGCAGCAGCCGATTCTTCTGGAGGTCGAAGGGGTTGCCTACAACGAGGCCTATCTGACAAAGGACTCTATTGTCGTTCGTAAAGTCTACAGTAACGAATTTGACTAGGCTGCCCTTGAGGAAGTTCTTAAATTCCTCGCACTCAACGTCGGCATGGCATATGTGGTAAACGAAGTATAAGTCATGCACGCAAACCTGGATCACGGCGGGCTTCTTCTTCTATTCCTCCTTTAGATCCTTCTCTTGTCCTAGGACTGTGGTGTACTCAACATCTAGCCCAGCGACCCACTCATCATTTGAGTTTTCGAACATGCGACTGATGCGAGCAAGGCATCCTTTCACCGTCATGGAAGAACGGGTGTAGATGACGTCGAACTCATCGCCGGTGATGGTTCTAACCTTGTACTCACCGCCGATCATGGAGATTTGGGACGCCATGAATTTGGGAGGAGGGTTAGGATTAGTGGAACTGCCGTAATGTGAAAGGACGGGACGACTAGGAGCGAACTGCCGTAATGTTAAAGGACGTTCGGGGACGAGTAGGAGCGAACTGCCAGCGGTTTTTGATTGTAAAAATGCTGAGTGGGGTGTGCGAACGAAAGAGTAGTGGCTTGCCTGCTGGATAAATGGATTCATGCACAATGCTATGGGGGCCCAATTAGATGTCATGTCTACTCGACACCCAATTAAATGGCTTTCGATGTCATGTCAAGCGTCGGGAAAATTACAGGTGATACGAAGCTTTCCATTCTCCCATGATACGGGCTTCCGAGAGCCCTTGGATCTGAGATCGAACGGTTGCATGGCGTGATTCTAGACCTATGGGTGAATATCCTATCCTGGAGGGTTACTCTGCAAATTTTTAACAACTTAGCATGCGACCGTTTGATCTCAAATCCAAGGGCTGCCAGCAGCCCGTATCATGGTCGCGCCGCCTACCACGACCGTCGCCTGGCTCGCGCGTTTGCACCCTTGGAGATTTAACATGGTGCGTTAGGCTATCTGATGTTGGCATGTCATACATAGTCATTAATGTCTACTACACAACCTTCTTCTTGTAGACGTTGTTGGGCCTCCAAGTGCAGAAGTTTGTAGGACGGTAGCAAATTTCCCTCAAGTGGATGACCTAAGGTTTATCAACCCGTGGGAGGCGCAGGATGAAGATGGTCTTTCTCAAACAATCCTGCAACCAAATAACAAAGAGTCTCTTGTGTCCCCAACACACCCAATACAATGGTAAATTGTATAGGTGCACTAGTTCGGCGAAGAGATGGTGATACAAGTGCAATATGAATGATAGATATGAGTATTTGTAATCTGAAAATATAAAAACACCAAGGTAACTAATGATAAAAGTGAGCGTAAACGATATTGCAATGAGTAGAAACAAGGCTTAGGGTTCATACTTTCACTAGTGTAAGTTCTCTCAACAAATATAACATAATTGGATCATATAACTATCCCTCAACGTGCAACAAAGAGTCACTCCAAAGTCACTAATAACGGAGAACAAACGAAGAGATTATTGTAGGGTACAAAACCACCTCAAAGTTATTCTTTTTGATCGATCTATTCAAGAGTCCGTAGTAAATAACACAAAGCTATTCTTTCCGTTCGATCTGTCCTAGAGTTTGTACTAGAATGACACCTTAAGACACAAATCAACCAAAACCCTAATGTCATCTAGATACTCCAATGTCACCACAAGTATCCGTGGGTATGATTATACGATATGCATCACACAATCTCAGATTCATCTATTCAACCAACACAAAGTACTTCAAAGAGTGCCCCAAAGTTTCTACCGGAGAGTCAAGACGAAAACGTGTGCCAACCCCTATGCATAAGTTCACAAGTTCACTGAACCCGCAAGTTGATCACCAAAACATACATCAAGTAGATCACGTGAATATCCCATTGTCACCACAGATAAGCACATGCAAGACATACATCAAGTGTTCTCAAATCCTTAAAGACACAATCCGATAAGATAACTTCAAAGGGAAAACTCAATGCATTGCAAGAGAGTAGAGGGGGAGAAACATCATAAGATCCAACTATAATAGAAAAGCTCGAGATACATCAAGATCGTGCCAAATCAAGAACACGAGAGAGAGAGAGAGAGAGAGAGAGAGAGATCAAACACATAGCTACTGGTACATACCCTCAGCCCCGAGGGTGAACTACTCCCTCCTCGTCATGGATAGTGCCGGGATGATGAAGATGGCCACCGGTGATGGATCCCCCCTCCGGCAGGGTGCCAGAACAGGGTCCCGATTGGTTTTTCGTGGCTACAGAGGCTTGCGGCGGCGGAACTCCCAATCTATTATGTTCCCCGATGGTTTTAGGGTATATTGGTATATATAGGAGGAAGAAATGCGTCAGGGGAGCCACGAGGGGCCCACGAGGGTGGAGGGCGTGCCCGGGGGGGTGGGCGCGCCCCCTGCCTCGTGCCTTCCTCGTTGATCCCCTGACGTGCACTCCAAGTCTCCCGGATTGCTTTCTTTCCAAAAATAACTTTCCCGAAGGTTTCATTCTGTTTGGACTCCGTTTGATATTCCTTTTCTTCAAAACACTGAAACAAGGGAAAAACAGAAACTGGCACTGGGCTCTGGGTCAATAGGCTAGTCCCAAAAGTAATATAAAAGTGCATAATAAAGCCCATAAACATCCAAGACGGATAATATAATAGCATGAATACTTCATAAATTATAGATACGTTGGAGACGTATAAGCATCCCCAAGCTTAATTCCTGCTCGCCCTCGAGTAGGTAAATGATAAAAGAAAGAATTTACGAAGTGTGAATGCTAGCAGGTGCATAAGTTTGATCGGTGATAATTTCAATCACCTTTTCTAGCATCATTATATGTCATAACATAGTTCAACTCATAGAACTTTTCATCGTCAAGTAACAAGCTATTCACATGTTAAAGTATAGATCATAAACTTTTTTTTGAAAACTAACAAACCGTGTTATTAGTCATCAAACAATTACAATTCATATTATTTTCAGGAAGAGTCTATGTCAGAGCTTTGATTCAGCAAACTTCACATACTCAACTATCTTTTAGTCTTCCATGATTGCTACAACTCAAAGCATATTTTTAGAACAAATAACATCCATCGAACACAGAGAAAGATAGGGGCTTAATGTTTCGCCTCCCAACTCATTTATCATACAGATAATTGTCAACAATAATAATTCATGATCAAATATATTTGAATGGCCATATATGCTCAGATATTTCCATCACATGATGCTTGCCAACTAAAGAGTAGGTTGGAATGAGAAGGAATACTACTGACTCTTGCATAAAAGTAAAAGATAGGGCCTTCACAGAGGGAAGTAGGGATTTGCAGAGGTGCCAGAGCTCAAAGCAAAAACAAAGATGAAAATAATTTTGAGAGGTATGCTTTCATTGTCAACATAACGACCAAGAGTTCCCAATATCTTCCATACTACATACATTATAGGCGGTTCCCAAATAGAAAGGTAAAGATTTCTACTCCCCCTCCACCAACAATCATCAATCCATGGCTTGCCCGAAACAACGGGTGCCTCCAACTAACATCAATCCTGGGGGAGTTTTGTTTGCAATTATTTTTTATTTGATTTCGATCTTTTGATCATGGGACTGGGCATCCCAGTTACCAGCCATTTTCTCGTGAATGATGAGCGGAGTCCACTCATCGTGAGAATAACCCACCTAGCATGGAAGATACTGCTAGCCCCTAGTCGCTACATGAGCGATTCGGGCATACAAAACAGATTATTATTTGAAGGTTTAGAGTTTGGCACATGCAAATTTACTTGGAATGGCACGTAAATACCGCATATAGGTAGATATGGTGGACACTCATGGAAGAAACTTGGTTCAAGGAGTTTGGATGCACAAGCAGTATTCCCGCTTAGTACATATTTTGGCTAGCAAAGGATTCTAAATAGCAAGCACCACATGTTAGAGGATGCATAACAATATAACTTCTATACAAATATACCCAAGCATAACTCATTATGTTGTCTTCCTTGTCCAACTTCAACTAATTTGCTCAGGTTTGAAAATAATCAATGGGGCTCACAATCATAGAAGATGTCCAAGATAGCATATTTATATGTGAAATCTTTCTTCCTTCAATATTCTTCCATGAATTGTTCAAGTGACCAATACAACGTTTGCTAACCTACAAAAAATTTACCACCTCTACTTCTTATATGTGAAGGTATTACTCCCCATGGGAAAGGCATATGAAACACATATAATTTCAGATTTATGACATTCAAATCATTCAACCATTTACTCATAGGATATAATTGAAGCACTTGAGCAAACAACAAACTACTCCGAAAGATATAAGTAAAGATCAATGAGTAGTCGAATAATTATGTAACTATGTGAAGACTCTCTAACATTTAAGACTTTCAGATCATGGTATTTTATTCAATCATCAAGCAAAGCTAAAGAAAATAAAATGACGCTCCAAGCAAAACACATATCATGTGGTGAATAAAAATATAGCTCCAAGTAAAGTTACCGATGAACGAAGACGAAAGAGGGGATGCCTTCCGGGGCATCCCCAATATTAGGCTCTTGGTTGTCCTTGAATGTTACATTGGGGTGCCTTGGGCATCCCCAAGCTTAGGCTCTTGCCACTCCTTATTCCATAGTCCATCGAATCTTTACCCAAAACATGAAAACTTCACAACACAAAACTCAACAGAAAACTCGTAAGCTCCGTTAGCGAAAGAAAACAAAACACCACTTCAATGTACTGTAATGAACTTATTATTTATTTATATGTGTGTTAAACCTACTGTATTCCAACTTCTCTATGATTTATAAACTATTTTACTAGCCATAGATTCATCAAAATAAGCAAGCAACACAATGAAAACAGAATCTGTTAAAAACAGAACAGTCTGTAGTAATCTGTATCAAACGTATACTTATGGAACTCCAAAAATTCTAAAATAAATTGGTGAACCTGAGTAATTTGTCTAGTAATCATATGCAAAAAGAATCAACTAAATAGCACTCTCCAGTAAAAAGTTGAAACTAATCGCGTGAGCGCTAAAGTTTCTGTTTTTTACAGCATGATCATAAAGACTTCACCCAAGTCTTCCCAAAGGTTCTACTTGGCACAAACACTAATTAAAACACGAAACCACATCTAAACAGAAGCTAGATGGATTATTTATTACTAAACAGAACCAAAAAGCAAGAAACTAAAATAAAATTGGGTTGCCTCCCAACAAGCGCTATCGTTTAACGCCCCTAGCTAGGCATGATGATTTCAATGATGCTCACATAAAAGATAAGAATTGAAACATAAAGGGAGCATCATGAAGAATATGACTAGCACATTTAAGTCTAACCCACTTCCTATGCATAGGGATTTTGTGAGCAAATAACTTATGGGAACAATAATCAACTAGCATAGGAAGGCAAAACAAACATAACTTCAAAACTTTAAGCACATAGAGAGGAAACTTGATATTATTGCAATTCCTACCAGCATATATTCCTCCCTCATAATAATTTTCAGTAGCATCATGAATGAATTAAACAATATAACCAGCACCTAAAGCATTCTTTTCATGATCTACAAGCATAGAAATTTTACTACTCTCCACATAAGCAAAATTCTTCTCATTCGGAATAGTGGGAGTATCATAAGAGACTTGAATACTATAAATTGTTTCCACATTAAAAGAGTAATGTTCAGAAAAAGAGTGATCATAATCATGACACGTTTTATAAATATAATCATCACTACTTTTTATAGCATAAGTTTCATCACAATAATCATCATAAGTAGCAACTTTGTTCCCATCATAATCGATTGAAACCTCTTCCAAGATAGTGGACTCATCACTAAATAAAGTCATGACCTCTCCAAATCCACTTTCATAAATATTATAAGATTCAACATCGTCCAAAATAGTGGGATCATTACTTACTAAAGTCGACACTCTTCCAAACCCACTTTCATCAATATAATCATCATAAGTAGGAGGCATGCTATCATCATTATAAATTTGCATATCAAAACTTGGGAGACTAAAAATATCATCTTCATTAAACGTAGCATCCCCAAGCTTGGGACAAACATTATCTTCTTCAAACATAGCATCCCCAAGCTTGGCCCTTTTTATATCATAAGCATAATCACTCTCATTATTAATAGTATGGATAGCACCAATTGTATTGCAATTATCATATTCTTCCAAGAAAGTGCCAAAAAGATTTTCAAGATCATAAGGAGTATCATTATCTTCCCAATCATAATCATCACAACAAGCAATAGGCATAACGAGATCATCATCAAGTGCATCATCTTCCACAATTATTTTTGATTCATTTTCATGAGGCACAACAATAATAGGAGCAACAATATTTGGGAGAGATATCTTTTTACCTCTCTTCCTTTTTCTTTTCTTCTTATTCACCACATCATGTGTGGGTTCAATCCTCTTTTTGGAACTCCTTATTAATGAGATTGGTTGAATAGAGAGCTCCTCCTCGTTACCTGATTCATCAAAAGAAATAATAGGAGGATATTGGGAAGTCTCTTCCCTTTCGTTAGTATTCTCTTCATCTTCTATTTGTTCTCTTTTCTTTATGTAATTGGCAATATAAGGATTTTCAATGCAATTCACCGCACAATACATATAAATTTCTTCTAGATCAAAATCAAGAAGTTTATAACGGGCAAATTCTGGAAGATGCTTAGTTATACGTTTCATTTCTTCGTAACCCATAAGCAAACTAAGTTCATTATAATGTGCAAGGGAAATCAAGTCATCACAATTTTTGGACATGATTAGATCATGAAACTATTTGCATCGAATAGTTAAATGACCCCGTTCATTGCAAAGTTCACAAGTATGGCCAAGAAAATTTAAATTTTCAGCACAAACATCTAGCCTTTCTTGCAACAATTTAGTTTCTAAATACTTATGCCTCTTGCAATATCTATCTTCCCTATTTGGTGTGTACTTGCAAACCCAATGCACTCCACAAAAATTGACATGTTTATAGGAGACATTTTCATCGTAACTAGTGCAATCATCATTAGTACTATGGATATTCAAAGAGTTCATACTAACAACATTGCAATCATGCTCATCATTCAAAGATTTAGTGCCAAACGTTTTAATGCATTCTTCTTCTAACACTTTGGCACAATTTTCTTTTCCATCATACTCACGAAAGATATTAAAAAGATGAAGCATATGAGACAAACTTAATTCCATTTTTTGTAGCTTTCTTTTATAAACTCAACTAGTGCTAAAACAAGAAACAAAAAGATTCGATTGCAAGATCTAAAGATATACCTTCAAGCACTCACCTCCCCGGCAACGGCGCCAGAAAAGAGCTTAGTTGACGGGGTGTGAGTGCCGCTTACCTAGCCTCCCCGGCAACGGCGCCAAAAAATAGCTTGATGTCTACTACACAACCTTATTCTTGTAGACGTTGTTGGGCCTCCACGTGCAGAGGTTTGTAGGAAGGTAGCAAATTTCCCTCAAGTCGATGACCTAAGGTTTATCAATCCGTGGGAGGCGTAGGATGAAGATGGTCTCTCTCAAACAACCCTGCAACCAAATAACAAAGAGTCTCTTGTGTCCCCAAAACACCCAATACAATGGTAAATTGTATAGGTGCACTAGTTCGGCGAAGAGATGGTGATACAAGTGCGATATGGATGATAGATATGAGTATTTGTAATCTGAAAATATAAAAACAGCAAGGTAACTAATGATAATAGTGAGCGTAAACGATATTGCAATGAGTAGAAACAAGGCCTAGGGTTCACACTTTCACTAGTGTAAATTCTCTCAACAATAATAACATAATTGGATCATATAACTATCCCTCAACGTGCAACAAAGAGTCACTCCAAAGTCACTAATAGCGGAGAACAAACGAAGAGATTATTGTAGGGTACGAAACCACCTCAAAGTTATTCTTTCTGATCGATCTATTCAAGAGTCCGTAGTAAAATAACACGAAGCTATTCTTTCCATTCGATCTATCCTAGAGTTCGTACTAGAATAACACCTTAAGACACAAATCAACCAAAACCCTAATGTTACCTAGATACTCCAATGTCACCACAAGTATCCGTGGGTATGATTATACAATATGCATCACACAATCTCAGATTCATCTATTCAACCAACACAAAGTACTTCAAAGAGTGCCCCAAAATTTCTACCGGAGAGTCAAGACGAAAACGTGTGCCAACCACTATGCATAAGTTCACAAGGTCACTGAACCCGCAAGTTGGTCACCAAACATACATCAAGTAGGTCACGTGAATATCCCATTGTCACCACAGATAAGCACATGCAAGACATACATCAAGTGTTCTCAAATCCTCAAAGACTCAATCCGATAAGATAACTTCAAAGGGAAAACTCAATCCATTACAAGAGAGTAGAGGGGGAGAAACATCATAAGATCCAACTATAATACAAAAGCTCGCGATATATCAAGATCGTGCCAAATCAAGAACACGAGAGAGAGAGATCAAACACATAGCTACTAGTACATACCCTCAGCCCCGAGGGTGAACTACTCCCTCCTCGTCATGGATAGCGCTGGGATGATGAAGATGGCCACCGGTGATGGATCCCCCCTCCGGCAGGGTGCCAGAACAGGGCCCCGATTGGTTTTTGGTGGCTACAGAGGCTTGCGGCAGCGGAACTCCCGATCTATTCTGTTCCCCGATGGCTTTAGGGTATATTGGTATATATAGGAGGAAGAAATACGTCAGGGGAGCCACGAGGGGCCCACGAGGGTGGAGGGCGCGCCCAGGGGGTGGGCGCGCCTCCTGCCTCGTGCCTTCCTCGTTGATCCCCTGACGTGTACTCCAAGTCTCCCGGATTGCTTTCTTTCCAAAAATAACTTTCCCGAAGGTTTCATTCCGTTTGGACTCCGTTTGATATTCCTTTTCTTCGAAACACTTAAACAAGGTAAAAAATAGAAACTGGCACTGGGCTCTGGGTCAATAGGTTAGTCCCAAAAGTAATATAAAAGTGCATAATAAAGCCCATAAACATCCAAGACGGATAATATAATCGCATGAATACTTCATAAATTATAGATACGTTGGAGACGTATCAGTCATCACTTAGTCACTCATACTACAACAAGGTTAGATATAAGGTTGGCTATAAGAGTATTTTTTACTTCTCTCTATTTCTTTCTTCGTAGTATTTATTGCATTTGCCAAGGAGTGACCTCTTTCAATGAAATGGTGCTTAGATGAGGTGCTAAGGGCATTAAATGGCTTAGCAATCAAGTCCCCAATGCATAGGTGCTTAGTTTTTTGTTGCTAAGTCTGCTTCATTTAATTAACTATAGACTCAAAATTGTCTTTTCACCTAGGTACACGCGCTTAGCACTGTTTCTTCCTTGGGTCACCAAACTAGTCTCTCTCTTCTTAATTAACTTGCCACATCAGACTTTATGCCATGTGGCAAGCTTAGCACCTGTAGGAGTAAGTAAGTACTCCATTCGTTCCAAAATAGATGACTCAACTTTGTACTAACTTAACTTTAAGTTATTACAAAGTTGGGTCATCTATTTTGGAACGGAGGGAGTACAATAGTGGGATATAAGCCCGCTTTACATGGCATTTTTGCATATGTGGAGGAAAGAGGCAAGGAAAAAGTGGAGGAGTGGGCTCTCATGCAAGAGCCGGCCTCTACATGGTGGAGCATTGGGAGTGGTACCTGTATGGAGGTGGCCAGGAATCGGGAGACTCACACCAGTCGTACCGCCATAGTTAAAATGATAATGGCAAGTCAAATCACGGGGCCCCACCTGTCCAGGAGTAACTCGTTGTCAAATCACATAGCCCGACGTTTGCAGCAGCCTACTCCATCATCTTCTCGCGTCTTTGTCGAACCGACTAGCCGGAACTGCCCCGCCTACCGCGCAGGAAAAGCCCCGCCCTCGACTTTTAAATAGTACATTATACTAATTTTGTATCCATGGATTGCGCCATGGAGCAAACCTCAAGAAAACGGTGGTACACATGTACGGAGTATACAGCACGCCCGTCGCATTTGCGTCGCACCCCAGACGGTCGGTCGGTCTGGCACGCCGCTCTCTGAATGGAACGCGCGTCATATTGCGTTTGCACACACATGTGGGACCGCAATTGAGAACCGACCATAGGCACACTCCCCGGCCCCGCAAGTCGGGTGAGTTAATAGAAGAGAGAGATGAGCGATAGTACTACTAGAGAAGTGTTGTAGGAGTACATACGTTGGTACTTGGACGATCCCTGCAAGACACGGAAGATCAGTTCGTCCATGCATGTGACCAGACTCCAGCAGACATGCCTGGATTGGCTATCGTCTACATATCGTGCACGCTGTGTTGTACAGGGCTGTAGTTCTGGTGAGAAATCTAAAAAAAGGTTTCTTGTCATCTCACAAAATTAGGTGTCATGTGCTTCGGATCACTGCGAGGGTTAAACAGCGACAACTGAGTTGGGCTAGTCATTGGGGGCACATGCACGAAGACTACTCGCCTGCCATCTAGGTCAAGCCGGCTATGTTAATTAGGACATCTATCGATGGACCCCTTTTCTACGAGTTTATCTTTAATTTGAGCTTTGATCCTCGTCTAGTTTGTCCATCAGGATTCATCTTGTCTCCTTTGGGAAGTGAGGTTATGATTTCTTGTCATGTGGCATTTTTTCGTGTTATATGTTATAATCCGGTGCTTCAGATCAAAATGATGAAAACTGTGCCTCCGGGGCACGTGCATGAAGACTTCTCGATAGTCATTACCGAGGTCAAGCCGGCTCCGGCCGGTAGACAAAAGAAAACTAGTACTCCACTATATAGGCAGGAGCCTCTGCGCTTGCTTGCTAGTGTTGCTCTCTTCACACTGTCTCGTCCTCTCCAGATCTAAACACAATAGCGGTGGCCACACTCTCTCTCTCTCTCTGCTCACCGCTGGTCACAGATCCAGCCGGATCCTCTCTGCGAGGGAAGGTGAGAAGGTGCAACGTTCACGCGGTCGTCCTCGGCGATGGCTCTTACCCACTTCCGGAGCGTCCCGATCAGCGTGCCTTGCCATTCTCTCCCAAGCATCGCTGGCGAGGGAGGGCCTCCCACCCCTTCTTCCTCGCTGCCGTAGTGTGCCAGATACAGCCTCGTGCCGCCCACCTAGCGACATCCCGGCGACCCTCAGGTATAACTTCCTTCGAAACCGGCCTTGCTCTACTTCCCGAGCTCCTAACGTCGCTGCATTTGTATCTTTTACTATTTCTCAGGCCCCCTCGTAGATAGGATCGATCGGTTCTTCGAAAACCACCTAATTTTTTACTGTTAAGAGGTAAAACTAGTTCATGCACTCGAATCCAGTACTACTTGGTTCAAACAAGGAAGAAAGGGGGTGGGGTGGGGGAAGATTTGTTACCTGAATCTAGGACTTGGTCGAAAGAGGAAATAATGGGGGCGAAAAGTAGCAGAGACTGACTATCCAACTGGTCTCTAGGTCTAATAGGGAAATAAAGGGAACGCAGTACAAACTCAATATAAACCGATCTATTGGTTGAAAAGGAAAGAAAGTGGGGACTGGGGGACAAGTCAACAGAGTAAGTCCAGCACTAGATTTTCTAGCCTCACGCAGTATAAGGTGGCTATATACCGAACAAAAATGGGACCAACCCAGATATCCTCTTCTGATGTATGTTGCCCCGAGCCGCTCTTATGTAATGCCACTGGTAAAATGTAGCAGTCGCACTGTTAAAAGTAAGGACACGTTAAACCAATGTTGTTTTCAATGTAAGGCCCAGTAATATGAATCACGGCACTTTTTATGTCCTGCTAAATTTCCCATTAAGATAAGTTGCTTCTTTTCGTTAGAGATGGAACTGTCCTAGTCTGCCTACTCTCCCATGCCCAAATACCGACTCTGTAGCAGCTGTTAATGTAATGTTGCTGGTAAAATGAAGCTATGGCACCATTAAAGTAATGTCGTATTTAACGGTTGTCATAGTTAATCCTAATGCCCACACTAATATCTAGCAATGCTGCTAGAAATTGCTACTGTCCTTGTACGATTGCCATTCAGATAAGGAACATGCTTTTTTTTCATTTGATGCATGTTTCATCACTTGTTAGTCACCCTCCTTTCCACCTTTTTTGTGCAAACAGAGATATACATTTCACGCTTGATCTTAGTTGAACTGCACAGATGATATCCAAATTGTAGTTTAACATTCCAGGAGCTTCACGACCAACCTTGATGTTGCTCAATTTTATTGCAACTAATGAAGAAGAAGCTCTGTGGGTTTCGCTTTCTGATGGAAATGGAACCGGGGCTGGAGCCCTTTTCTTTAAAAAAAAAGAAGAAGAAGCTGCTAGCTCATGGGACATTGCTTCATTTTAGGTGAACTGCACCAAAAGGTCCCATGAATTGAATCGTCCATGTTGGTGACTGGTGTCATCCCTTCTACGATGGCGTTGACTGCAGATATGGTTCCCATCACGAGGTATGTTCCTTTTTGGTCTGACCGTTTGCCAAAGATCCTGCATGTTGATCCTGCTCTTGTGCTACTATTTTGGCACTGCCATGATAAAGTAGTAATGTTATTATTTTGCACCTTAATCTTGTGGCACTATTAATTTGAGGCAATGTTTTGGCACCACTAGTGCCACTGTTTTTTTTATATATCGAAAGAGGGGGTTCCCTCCAATTTCATTAAAGAAATGCAACCATAGAGAACCATTATCCAACAACATTTCAGTGTAAACGGGCAGTTATGCAACTACTACTAGAACGGACTGAGTACTAGCAGGAGACAAGTTCGCCACATAAGCTAGGCAGGTAGGGGGACACAGCACCAGCTCGACCAAGTTTGGATTACAACCCAAATGCTACCACAGAAACATCAGGGGGAAGATAGGGACTGAAAGAGCCAGCTTCAGCATCCCAGTCTAAGCACCCCCAACCTTCATCCTTGAGACGCACGGTACACCTCGTTTGCCACCTGCTCGACCCTAGTGTCACTGATAAAATGAATTAATAATATAGTTAAAATAGAGTGAGTGTCCTCTTTATCATTTCATTTCCAATGTAGATAAACAAAGTGCTTCTCTTTGTTAATGTATGTTTCATCAACTAGTCCCATTGTTAATGTTTAAGCGTTTCTGCAAACTGGGGTGCTTAATTTTAGTTGATCTGCACAATAACAGAGATTTGAATGTCTCAAGGCCCCTCCTTGTACTACCGCTGTACACTGATGTTCATCACTGGTAGAAGGTGTATCGGGGAGACTTGGGATGATTTCCAGTATGAGGCGTGGCGTACCGTATGAGGCGTCGCAGGGCCCATCTCGCCCTCGCAGCATGGCATACTATGATACTATCGCGATATTTTCTTCTATTTATTTTGCGTGTTTCATCAACTAGTGCCACTATAATGTAATCACGCTTTTTCATTATCTGTGCAAACAGGGTTATTCAGCTGCATTTTGGTGGAACTGCACAAATGTACGGATGGAACCGACATATATGCAGAGTGCGAGGTGTGCCAAGTAAAAATTACCAACACCAACCATGCTCCATGCACGCATTGGCATCCACCACCACCAGTGGGATGTGTGGCGCTCTCTGTGGACGGATCTTTCTCGGGAGCAAATCCTCTAACCAAATACTAGTAGCTTATATTGGCAGTTTTATAGGGAGTACTCTTTTCTGAAAGAAGAACCAATCTATTTTTCTTTATTTGTACACAGTGTCACAACTTTGACCCAAAGGTCCAGAGCTATTTAAGGGTGATTGGCGTAGTACTCGGAGACTGATTGTAAGCATGAGCGGGTGGAAGATTAGGTTAGTGTGAAGCTTACCTTAAACCCTACCGCCGCTGTTGAAACGAGGCAAGCGTCAAGGGAACCATGGAGAACGGCGGGGAAGCGACGTCGGGCCATCCGGCCTCCTCTTGCGGTGGGAGAACGAATACTCCCGTGGCTCCGGCTGGCTCTGCACCCTCACAAACGGCACACCGTACTCGATCGATTGGTTATCCTCTGGGTGCTCGACCTTCAACATGTATGCCAACCACCTCCGCCTGACTTTCGCCTCAGGCGAATCTGTCTGCTCCATCGCCCAGAGGAGATACTCGATGAACTCGAAGGACTGCGGCGTGACTGCCGCCGAGGAGTACATGTACATCGCCGCCCTCATCGCCGCCGTCTCGCTCTTTCGCATACATTGACACATGGCCCTCACTGTCCTTGAAATCTCCCACTCATGTAAGGATCTCCTTCAACTTGGCTAACTTTGCCTGGTCGCCGTCGGGGGATCTGCCTGATTCGCTGCTGGATCCTCTCCATAAATGTCCTTCTGAGTGGTCTGGTGCTAGCTTATGAAGATGGGAGGAGAGACGGTGGTCTTGCAATAGAGAAGAGGGAGAGGAGAGATGGTGGTTTTGGAATGGAGATGATGGAGAGGAGAGGAGGTGGTTTTGCAATGGAGAAGAGGGAGAGGCGACACGGTGGTTTTTGGAATGGAGATGATGGAGAGGAGAGGAGGTGGTTTTGCAATGGAGAAGAGGGAGAGGCGAGACAGTGGTTTTTGAATGGAGATGATGGAGAGGAGAGGTGGTGGTTTTGCAATGGAGAAGAGGGAGGGGAGCGTGCGGCAGCGATTTAGGATTGGACGAGAGGGCCAGCGCGCTGTGACTGGATCAAAATCAAAATCAATTTACCCTTCAATTGAGAAAGGACCCCACATTAACTAGTCTCCCTTTTGTTCTGGGTCATAATTGACCATGATTTTTGCAAATAAAATATATGTCATATGTTGCAAAAATAATATAATTTGAAAGTACATTCAGATACGAACCAAACGATACAATTTGGTGACATGCATTCACATTTTGCTTGTCAAATACAGTACGTGGTCAAACTTTGACCCAAAATACGTAAAAAAAATACTTCCAAGACCAGCGCCGCTCTTCCGTTCTTCTCCTGTTAAACCACCGCCGCTCCTCTCCTGTTCCAATCTAAATCCAGCGCAGCTCCTCTCCTCTTCCATTTCAAAACCACCGCCCCTCCTCTCCTGTTCCAATCCAAAACCAGCGTTGCTCCTCGTCCATTCTAATCCAAAGCCAGCGCTGCTCCTCTCCTCTTCCAGTCAAACCACCCCTCTCCTCTCCTGTTCCAATCCAAAACCAGCGTTGCTCCTCTCCCGTTCTAATCCAAAACCAGCGCTGGCGAGTGAAGGTGCTGTGGAGAAGTAGATCGATGGAGGAGTACAACCGATACGTGAGGATCGCAGACGGTGACCCTGTGAAGCTAGCAAGGATGTTGGAGATACAATCTTGGTTTGACAACAAGGACCAACTGGCGGCGACGGCGACAGCCATGGCCAAATATCTGTAACAGAGCGAAAAGGCGGCGATACTCTCGGAGGGAGTCGCGCGGGAGTACATAGAGCTGCTCCTCTGGGCCATGGAGCAAACAGATTCACCGAATCCGATCGTGAGGGAGCAGTGGTGGGAGTATCGATCCCAGATGGAGCATCCACCAGAGATTGAAAGATCGCGCATCTACAGGGTGCCGTTCGTTAGGGTGTCGTGCCAGAGCGGGCCGGTGGAGTCTTCGTTGACCGAACCCAACTGCAAGAGGAGAAAACAGTTGGCCCGACGACGCTTCCCCGCCATCCTCTCTGTCGCCGTTCACATCGTCTCACGGGGCGGCTGACTGCTGCCGAGGAATAGGAGGGACTGCCCCCCCCCAGCCCAATAGTCGGGCAGGTTGTGAATTGTCAGGAGGAGCTTAGGGTTGTCAGTATTTGCAGGTTGTGAATTGTGTTTTGTGTTGTGTATTTTGAGAGTACTTTCAGATATGAATGTCTTTTGAATTTCAGATTTGCATTATTGAGCATATGAAGTATTTTATGAATTCTAGAGATCTATTTTTAGCACTTAAAAAAATGTAGTTTCATAGGAGTATAAAAGTGCAGACAATGTGACTCTCAGAGAAGAAACTGCAAGTTTCAGTTTCAGATAAGAAACTCCAAGTTCAGTTTCAGATAAGAAATTGCAACTTTCAGAGGCAGAGCATTTATGTTAACACGGCCTTTTCAAACAGTGTTAGCATCATGTTGGAAGTTTTATTCATGGTCGAAACTGGAGCTGGCAGCCAGTTAACATCATGCTGATCAACATTCATGCATAGCACATCTTCATATGATGCACAGTCAAAAAGATATGCTATTTTCAAAATGCCCACACAATGTCGAGTGTGCGAAAAACAGAGAAAACGAGGGACGAAGTTTTGGCAAGTGTTGGACGTGGTGTGCGTAGATGACAATTGGGACCCACATGTCAATAAAGGCAGAGGCAAAAAAATTGGAGATATTTTCTCTGCACAAGTGGAATCGAACCCGGGCGGAACAGCTGTCGGGTAGTGTTACTCAGCCACTAGGCTAGTTCAGTTGTTTTGTTACTAATAAGGCACTTCCTCAGGTGGTCGGATCTCCTCCTACGCCTTTGTGCGCTCGCGCGACGCTATTGTCTGCCGTTGTGAACATGCTGAACAAACGAGAGGAACCTGGAGAGGACAGTGCATGGAGAGGCGGACAGTCGGGACCCACCAGGTCTATGGCCGTACGCAAGCAAGTGCCTCATCAAAAAAATACTTCCTCCTAATGCTATACTGACGTTGGGGCCCATGGGTTTGTCAACATAGTTGCATTTTTTTAGGTGCTTCAACGTAGTTACTATAGGAGATAAATTCACAACGAAGCCGGGGAGCTAGCAGGTATCATTTATTATCACTGGGGCAGCAAGTATCAGCTGGATTTTGGGCTGCCCTGTCTAGGCTTTCTTTTCTAACATGCGCAGCCCACGACCTCGGATGGGAGGTCCATAGGCCTGTTTGTATTTTCTTGAGGGCCGTCATGTATCGACCGGCCTATGGACCTCCCATCCGAGGTTTTATTTTTCCCGAAACATCTGCAGCCCAATTTATGTATATTGTTTTTTGAAGATAACGCAGAGGTCTGTTCTATTTTTCTATATAAGAGTAGGAACGCTTGGTCCAACTTATGTTTCCCTTCTAACTATATTATATATATCTAAATTATTTTATATGTTATTATATATTATTGTTATTGTCATCGTATATTTAACAGATACTTACATATGTAAGAAAACAATATCCCACATCTTATTAACTTATAAAAATAATTTCTTAACAATAAAATCCAGGATTTTTTTGGCAACGAAAATCCTGGTGATTGTGTACAAAATCTTGGTAAGTTTAAGGACCAATGTAATAATAAATCACTTATTATTTAAATATATATATATATATATAACAAAATGCTCAGCCCCTGTTTATTTTTGGATAACATTGCTGCGCCCACCCCAACATTATAATTAGAATCAGCCCAGCAAAATTGTGTATTTCGAGAAAGTGCAAATGGCCTATAATTTTTTAGGAAAAACATAAATGGGCCGCATGGACGCTACATTATTTGTTCACCCAGCCCAGCTAATGGACTGTAATTCAAAAAAAATATCAAATTTACTGAAAATTCTACCCGCAAAAAAAAGACTGTAAATTCTGAAAAATGGGTTGAATACGTGCCACATTTTTGGAAGCTGGAATGTGGGCCAATAGGTCAAAGACAACGCAAGTCGTTGTCAACTTAGTCAACAAATAATTCTGACATCGTTAGCCGTTGGATTTACATCCAACGACCGGCATCCATCTTCAATCTCTCGTCTTCTTATTCCAGCGCCGCCGGGACCACCTGCTCCCGCCTCCTGCTGCTAGCAGCTCTGCTTAGCACGCTTCGCTGTGAAGCGTTACTCCACCGTTGGCCAGGCCATCCGTCCACCCCTCCACACCTCCTGTTCTTCTCCACCGACTGCCGAACCACAGCGCACCAGTACCAGTTAACCCTCGTACACCTCTCCGTTCACAACTCTACTCCTGCGTCTTCCCATCTCCGGCTCGTTCCTGTCCGGGGCCTCGCCGTCGTCCACCACCTTGGATGCGCTCGGCATGGAGTGGTCACCGTGGTCAACGAACGACACCATCGGAAGTAGACTGTGCGTGCAGAGGCTGATAGCTGGGTCCATGGCCGCACGCAAGGAAATGCCTCCTTATTACGTGCAAAATAATGATTCCTCCACCTGACAGCTGGGACCCACCGGAAGGGCCTCTGTATTTCGTGAAAAAAACGTTCCCACCACTGACAGGTCGGACCCACCAGCTATATATTCGCACGCAAGGAAGTGCCTCCTTATTACGCACAAAAAATGAATACCCCCCTGCTACCTCGGACCCACAATAGTGGGAGGCTGACTTGTGGGCCAACTAAGTTGGCGGGGACGGAGGGCTTTGTCAACTTAGTCAATATGCATGATTCTAGCTCCCGTGACCGTACGATGTCCATCCAACGGCCATAGTGCTTCTTCAACCTCTGGTCTTCTTGCTCCAGCCGCCCAAACCAGTGTCGGTCGTGCCTCGTGCTCCTGCCTCCCGTGGCCGGCTGTGATGCCGCGGAGGCCTCACCGCCCCCTACTACTCCCATCGCTGGTCAGGCCATCCCTCTACTCACCCACACCCCCTGTTATTCTACGGCGACGTCAGCCTCACACCGCAGCGAACCAGTGAACCCTTATAATCCTCTACGCATGGGCATCCACTGCCGCATCTTCCACGGCTCCACGTCGTCCCCTTCATAGGCCTCGCCATCGTCCACTGCCCTGGTGCTCTCGGCGTGGCGTGGTCAACATGGTCAAGCAACGGCTTCCATCGGACGTGGACTGTATGTGCAGAGGCTGACAGCTGGGTCCACGGCCGCAGCAAGGAAGTGCCTCCTTATTACGCGGACAATAATGATTCCTCCACCTGTCAGCAGGGACCCACCGGACGGGCAACTGTATTTCACGAAAAAACGTTTCCCCCGACTGCTGGGACCTACCAGCTACATCTTCGCACACAAGGAAGTGCGTCCGGGAAAAAAACGATATGCCCCCTAAGTGCTGGGACCCACCAGCTACATCTTCGCACGCAAGAAAGTACCTGACAGTCAGGACCCACCTGGTCGAAGCGTACGTAACGTTATCATTCTGGTCGCGAATGTGTACGTACATATTGGACGATGTAGAGGCGCGCACGTGTCGTAGTAGAGGCGCGCACATAGCATGTACACGTACGTACAGCAGCCAGAGTGCAAGAAATTAAATACGGCCACGTACGTACATACGGGTGGGGTCTCGAACACCTACTCGCGCATACGTACTGCCAGGGCTCGTGTACATGGCTGGGTCGGAACGGAGAAACTGCGTCGTCGTCGTGTCCATGGGGAGGCAACTGAATGCTTCGTGTTCATCGGGAGGCAACGGAACGCGTGGGAGCCAACCGGCTTGGACGGAACAGCCGATGGAAACAAGGCCTGGCGTACAACACAACGGAGGAAACGGCCTTGTGTTCGACCGGCCACATTTGAAACAGGATCCTGCTCATCGGGAGGGGTCTGGCATACCGCAAAACGAAGGAAACGGACTTGTGTTGGACCTCCTACGGTCGAAACGGGGTCCTGTTGATCGGGAGGGGTGTGGCGTACCGCAAAACGGAGGAAACGGACTTGTGTTGGAGCGCTACGGTCGAAACGGGGGTCCTGTTCATTGGGAGGGGTGTGGCGTACCGCAAAACGGGACTCCACGGGATACTATTCATCTCCACCGTTGACCCCCTCCAGCCTTCACGTGCTACTGTTCATCCACCGTCGACCTCCTCCAGCCTCCACCTGCGACTGTTCATCCACGGGCTCCTGTTCATCCAGCCTCCACCGGGCGCTACTCCACCGGCTACTGCTCAACCAGCCCTCTCCACGGGCTCCTGTTCAACCACCCTCCACGGGCTACTATTCATCCAGCCCTCCACTGTCTACTGTTCATCCAACCCTCCACGGGGTGGTCCTGTTCATCCAGGCCTCCACGGGGTCTATTCATCCAGACCCAACCGGCTCGATCGATGGGGTTCCTGTTCATCCAGAGGCAACACCACGGGGTCCTGTTCATCCACCCCCACCGGGAACTATTCATCCAAACCCCCCCAGGAATGCTCACTGTTCATCCAGAGGCAGCATCGATCGGCTTCAGTTAGCAGCAGTAGCGAAGGAATTGCTCGATCGGGTTCAATTAATAGCCATCGATCAATCGCTCGGGTTCACTAACGCATAGCCTGCAGTGCAATCGCTCGGGTTCAGTTAGAGCCCAACGCCTCGCACACACGCGCGTACATGTATGAGAGAAACGCGCATCGCTCAGCCCCGACCACCCATCGTAACCGGGAACACCCTGATATTTTCCTAGCCCTTACTTCTGCCACGGTTTTTTCCGTCATGGACGGCCCAAAGAATGTCATGCAGCTGCGTCTCCGGCCCGCCCAGGATGAAAAGCCCATTTTCTGTCATGATTTTTTGTCATAGAAGTAGGAGCCCACCTCATCTATGATGATACCGGGTATTGTCACAATTATCGTCATAGAAGTGTCATAAGTATGACAGAATTTTTTTTCGTTCGGCCCAAAATGTCACGGATGTTTCTTTTTTTTGTAGTGAAGATGTATTTGGATTTGAAGGAGCGTTTCTGGTGGACAGGTATGACGAAGGATATTGCCGAGTATGTAGCCGTATCTGATCTATGTCAAAGAGTGAAGGCAGAACATCAGAAGCCAGCAAGATTTACTGCAGCCTATGTCGATACCCGAATGTAAGTGGGACAAGCTTGGCATGGATTTCATTACCGGATTACCCAGGACCCGGTCAAGATATGATTCTATCTGGGTAGTAGTGGATCATTTGACCAAAGTGGCTCACTTTATCCTAGTGAAAACCACCTACACAACTGCGATGTTGGCCAAGATATATATGACTAGGATCGTATGTCTGCATGGAGTTCCGAGGACGATCGTATCAGATAGAGGAACACAGTTTACCTCGAAGTTTTGGAATCAGCTCCACCAGACTTTGGGTACTAGGCTAGAGTTCAGTGCAGCCTTTCATCCGCAGACGGATGGACAGACAGAGAGAGTCAATCAGATTCTAGAGGACATGTTGAGAGCTTGTGCGTTAGATTATGGATCTAGTTGGGATGACAATTTTCCCTACGCGGAGTTCTAAAACAACAACAGTTATCAAGCTAGTTTGAAGATGGCACCTTTCGAAGCTTTGTATGGAAGAAGGTGCAGGGCACCGTTAATGTGGGATGAAGTTGGAGACCGTCAGTTGTTTGGACCGGATCTAATTAAGGAGTCTGAAGAGAAGGTTAAGTTGATTCGCGACAGACTAAAGGTAGCTCAGTCCAGGCAGAAGAGTTATCCAGACACCAAACGCAAGGAGGTAGTCTACGAAATTGGAGACACAGCATATCTTCGTGTGTCACCGCTCCAAGGAGTTAAACGATTTGGAGTTAAGGGAAAGTTGGCCCCGAGATTTGTAGGACCATACCGAGTTTTGGAACGAACGGGAGAAGTGGCCTACAAGTTGGAGTTACCCGAAGGACTGTCAGGAGTTCATGATGTGTTTCACGTTTCCCAGTTGAAGAAGTTCCATGCAGAAATGAACGATATTCCTCTGAGAGATATAGTGCCCCTGGAAGCAATTCAGTTGGACAACGATCTAACCTACGAGGAGAAACCCATCAAGATTTTCGAGTTTGCCAGCCGAGTTACGCGCAACAAGGTTATCAAGTTTTGCAAAGTTCAGTGGAGCCACCATACCGAGGATGAAGCCACCTGGGAACGAGAAGAAGACCTACGGAAAGACCACCCACACCTATTTTCTAGCCAACCCGAATCTCGAGGGTGAGATTCATCTTAAGGGGGGAAGCGCTACCTCTTGAGCACTGCGTTGGTTTTCCCTTGAAGAGGAAAGGGTGATGCAGTAAAGTAGCGTAAGTATTTCCCTCAATTTTTGAGAACCAAGGTATCAATCCAGTAGGAGGCCACGCACAAGTCCCTCGCACCTACACAAACAAATATAAACCTCGCAACCAACGCAATAAAGGGGTTGTCAATCCCTTCACGGTCACTTACGAAAGTGAGATCTGATAAATATGATAAGATAATTTTTTTGGTATTTTTATGATAAAGACTAAAGGTAAAGAAAGCAAAATAAACGGTAATAGAAATAGCTTGTTGACGGAAGATTAATTTGATGGAAAATAGACCAGGGGGCCATAGGTTTCACTAGTAGCTTCTCTCAAGAGCATAAGTATTACGGTGGGTGAACAAATTACTATTGAGAAATTGACAGAATTGAGCATAGTTATGAGAATATCTAGGTATGATCATGTATATAGGCATCACGTCCGCGACAAGTAGACCGACTCCTGCCTGCATCTACTATTATTACACCACACATCGACCGCTATCCAGCATGCATCTAGAGTATTAAGATCATAAGAACAGAGTAACGCTTTAAGTAAGATCACATGATGTAGAGGGATAAACTCATGCAATATGATATAAACCCCATCTTGTTATCCTCGATGGAAAAAATACAATACGTGCCTTGCTGCCCCTACTGTCACTGGGAAAGGACACCGCAAGATTGAACACAAAGTTAAGCACTTCTCCCATTGCAAGAAAGATCAATCTAGTAGGCCAAACCAAATTGATTATTCGAAGAGACTTGCAAAGATAACTAATCATACATAAAAGAATTCAGAGAAGATTCAAATATTGTTCATAGATAAACTTGATCATAAACGTACAATTCATCGATCTCAACAAACACACCGCAAAATAAGATTACATCGAATAGATCTCCACGAGAATCATGGAGAACTTTGTATTGAGATCCAAAGAGAGAGAAGAAGCCATCTAGCTAATAACTATGGACCCGAAGGTCTGAGGTAAACTACTCACACATCATCGGAGATGCTATGATGTTGATGTAGAAGCCCTCCATGATCAATGCCCCCTCCGGCAGGACGCCGGAAAAGGCCCCAAGATGGGATCTCACGGGTATAGAAGGTTGCGGCGGTGGAATTAGGTTTTCGTGGATGCTTCTGTTGGTTTGGGGGTACGTAGATATATATAGGAGGAAGAAGGACGTCGGTGGAGCAACATGGGCCCCACGAGGGTGGAGGGCGCGGCCAGGGGGGTAGGCGCGCCCCCTACCTCGTGCCCTCCTGGTTGCTTTCTTGACATAGGGTCCAAGTCCTCTGGATCACGTTCGTTCCGAAAATCACGTTCCCAAAGGTTTCATTCCGTTTGGACTCCGTTTGATATTCTTTTTCTGCAAAACACTGAAATAGGCAAAAAACAGCAATTCTGGGCTGGGCCTCCGGTTAATAGGTTAGTCCCAAAAATAATATAAAAGTGTATAATAAAGCCCATTATTCATCCAAAACAGAATATAACATAGCATGAAGCAATCAAAAATTATAGATACTTTGGAGACATATCAAGCATCCCCAAGCTTAATTCCTGCTCGTCCTCGAGTAGGTAAATGATAAAAACAGAATTTTTGATGCGGAATGCTACTTGGCATAATTTCAATGTAATTCTCTTAATTGTGGTATGAATATTCAGATTCGAAAGATTTAAGACAAAAGTTTAATATTGACATAAAAATAATAATACTTCAAGCATACTAACTAAGCAATTATGTCTTCTCAAAATAACATGGCCAAAGAAAGTTATCCCTACAAAATCATATAGTCTGGCTGTGCTCTATCTTCACCACACAAAGTATTTAAATCATGCACAACCTCGATGACAAGCCAAGCAATTGTTTCATACTTTTGGTGTTCTCAAACTTTTTCAATCTTCACGCAATACATGAGCGTGGGCCATGGACATAGCACTATATCTGGAATAGAATGGTGTTTGTGCGGAAGACAAAAAGGGAGAAGATAGTCTCACATCAACTAGGCGTATCAACGGGCTATGGAGATGCCCATCAATAGATATCAATGTGAGTGAGTAGGGATTACGATGCAACGGACGCACTTGATCTATAAGTATATGAAAGCTCAACAAAAGAAACTAAGTGGGTGTGCATCCAACTCGCTTGCTCATGAATACCTAGGGCATTTTGAGGAAGCCTATCATTGGAATATACAAGCCAAGTTCTATAATGAAAAATTCCCACTAGTATATGAAAGTGATATCGTAGGAGACTCTCTATCATGAAGATCATGGTGCTACTTTGAAGCACAAGTGTGGTAAAAGGATAGTAACATTGTCCCTTCTCTCTTTTTCTCTCATTTTTTTTATTTTTTTGTGTGGGCCTTTTCTCTTTTTTTTTATGGCCTCTTTTTTTTAGTCCGGAGTCTCATCCCGACTTGTGGGGGAATCATAATCTCCATAATCCTTTCCTCACTTGGGACAATGCTCTAAAAATGATGATCATCACACATTTATTTACTTACAACTCAACAATTACAACTCAATACTTAGAACAAAATATGACTCTATGTGAATGCCTCCGGCAGTGTACCGGGATATGCAATGAATCAAGAGTGACATGTATGAAAGAATTATGAACGGTGGCTTTGCCACAAATACGATGTCAACTACATGATCATGCAAGGTAATATGACAATGATGGAGCGTGTCATAGTAAACGGAACGGTGGTAAGTTGCATGGCAATATATCTCGGAATGGCTATGAAAATGCCATGATAGGTAGGTATGGTGGCTGTTTTGAGGAAGGTATATGGTGGGTGTATGATACCGGCGAAAAGTGCACGATATTAGAGAGGCTAGCAATGGTGGAAGGAAGAAAGTGTGTATAATCTATGGACTCAACATTAGTCATAAAGAACTCATATACTTATTGAAAAAATCTACAAGTTATCGAAGCAAAGTATTACGCGCATGCTCCTAGGGGGATAGATTGGTAGGAAAAGACCATCGCTCATCCCCGACCGCCACTCGTAAGGAAGACAATCAATAAATAAATCATGCTCCGACTTCATCACATAACGGTTCACCATACGTGCATGTTACGAGAATCACAAACTTTAACACAAGTATTTCTCAAATTCAAAACTACTCAACTAGCATGACTCTAATATTACCATCTTCATATCTCAAAACAATTATCAAGTATCAAACTTCTCATAGTATTCAACACACTCATAAGAATTTTTTTACTAATCTTGAATGCCTATCATAATTAAAGAAAATTACCATGCTGTTTTGTAGGACTATCAAAATAATATAAGTGAAGCATGAGAGAACAATAGTTTCTATAAAACAAATCCACCACCGTGCTCAAAAAGATATAAGTGAAGCACTAGAGCAAAAACTATATAACTCAAAAGATATAAGTGAAGCACATAGAGTATTCCAATAAATTCCGAATCATGTGTGTCTCTCTCAAAAGGTGTGTACAGCAAGTATGATTGTGGTAAACTAAAAATAAAAGACTCAAATCATACAAGACGCTCCAAGCAAAACACTTATCATGTGGTGAATAAAAATATAGCTCCAAGTAAAGTTACCGATGGAAGTAGACGAAAGAGGGGATGCCTTCCGGGGCATCCCCAAGCTTTGGCTTTTAGGTGTCCTTAGATTATCTTTGGGTGCCATGGGCATCCCCAAGATTAGGCTCTTGCCACTCCTTGTTCCATATTCCATCAAATCTTTTACCCAAAACTTGAAAACTTCACAACACAAAACTTAACAGAAAATCTCGTGAGCTCCGTTAGCGAAAGAAAGCAAAACGCCCTTCAAGGTACTGTAATGAACTCATTCTTTATTTATATTGGTGTTAAACCTACTGTATTCCAACTTCTCTATGGTTTGTAAACTATTTTACTAGCCATAGAATCATCAAAATAAGCAAACAACAGAATCTGTCAAAAACATAACAGTCTGTAGTAATCTGTAACTAACACAAACTTCTGGAACTCAAAAACTTCAGCCAAAATAGGAAGACCTAGATAATTTGTTTATTGATCAGCATCAATTGGAATCAATATTTTATCACGTTCTGGTGATTTTTAACAATTGTTTTCGTGAACAGAAAGTTTCTGGAATTTTCAGCAAGAGCAATTAACTATCATCCAAGAAGATCCTATAGGTTTAACTTGGCACAAACACTAATTAAAACATAAAAACAAATCTAACCAGAGGCTAGATCAAAGATTTATTCCTAAACAGAAGAAAAAAGCAAAAAAACTAAAAATAAAATTTGGTTGCCTCCCAACAAGCGCTATCGTTTAACGCCCCTAGCTAGGCATAAAAGCAAGGATAGATCTAGGTATTGCCATAATAATAGGATAGATCATTAAAACTCATTTCATATTCTCTACGTTCAGCAGCGAGTTTTCTTTGAGGCAAGAAAAAGTAATCAAAAGGGCTAAATTTAATGGGACAAAAGTCCCCAAGATCAACTTTAGGAGGTATAGGTTCCTCCTTCGGCCCTTCATATTGCACAACCAATTCATCATTATAAGCATTCTTTTGACAGAACTTTGTGAGCCTATACTCGAGAGAATATCCTAGCTCATTATTTCGAATAGAAAAATCATTATTAAGTTCAGAAATTCTATCAACTAGAACATTGGTAGGAACCTTTTTTCTAAGGTTTTCATTAAAAGCAACATAGTCTAGAGATTGAAAACGCATTATTTCCTCTTGATCAAATAGGATAGTTTCTATGGGAGGACGGCCAGCGTCCACCCTATAATGCGCAAAGATTTCTTTGGCCTCTTTTATTATAAATCTGAACTCATGAGCCAAAAAGATAGTAGCGGCACGCTTAACAGAAGAATGCTCAATATTAGAAAATTCTAGGAAAATCCTTTGTATGCAAGGGTGCATGTGCATAAATTGCCTTTCAAGTTCAACTACAAGCATGGCAATAGCGTCCGCAAGACTACTAGTTCTATGAAGAATAGAACTGCCCATAGAAGGCAAAGCACCGGCACAAGTAAAGAAATCTTGAATAACCCCTTTTCCAATAATGTTACCACTACCAATTCGGAATTTTTTTGTATGTAAGATAGGGGGTTCTTCAGCAGGAGCATCAGAATTTTCCATGTTATTACTATTGTCCATATCGACAATAGTTTCCCCAATTTCAGACATAACGGCAGAAAGTGCGAGGAGCAAAAAGAAAGAGGGAGGCAAACGGAAAAGAGAGGGCGAATAAAACGGCAAGGGTGAAGTGGAGGAGAGGAAAACGAGAGGCAAATGGCAAATAATGTAATGCGGGAGATAAGAGTTTGTGATGGATACTTGGTATGTTGACTTTTGCGTAGACTCCCCGACAATGGCACCAGAAATCCTTCTTGCTACCTCTTGAGCACTGCGTTGGTTTTCCCTTGAAGAGGAAAGGGTGATGCAGTAAAGTAGCGTAAGTATTTCCCTCAGTTTTGGAGAACCAAGGTATCAATCCAGTAGGAGGCCATGCACAAGTCCCTCGCACCGACCCAAACAAATATAAACC
Organism: Triticum aestivum; assembly: GCF_018294505.1. Lineage (NCBI taxonomy): Eukaryota > Viridiplantae > Streptophyta > Magnoliopsida > Poales > Poaceae > Triticum > Triticum aestivum. The sequence goes on along the minus strand of NC_057805.1, from coordinate 462,285,446 downwards.
TCGCAACCAACGCAATAAAGGGGTTGTCAATCCCTTGACGGTCACTTACGAAAGTGAGATCTGATAGATATGATAAGATAAATTTTTTGGTATTTTTATGATAAAGACTAAAAGTAAAGAACGCAAAATAAACGGTAATAGAAATAGCTTGTTGACGGAAGATTAATATGATGGAAAATAGACCCGGGGGCCATAGGTTTCACTAGTAGCTTCTCTCAAGAGCATAAGTATTACGGTGGGTGAACAAATTACTGTTGAGCAATTGACAGAATTGAGCATAGTTATGAGAATATCTAGGTATGATTATGTATGTAGGCATCACGTCCGCGACAAGTAGACCGACTCCTGCCTGCATCTACTACTATTACTCCACACATCGACCGCTATCCAGTATGCATCTAGAGTATTAAGTTCATAAGAACAGAGTAACGCTTTAAGTAAGATGACATGATGTAGAGGGATGAACTCATGCAATATGATATAAACCCCATCTTGTTATCCTCGATGGCAACAATACAATATGTGCCTTGCTGCCCCTACTGTCACTGGGAAAGGACACCGCAAGATTGAACCCAAAGTTAAGCACTTCTCCCATTGCAAGAAAGATCAATCTAGTAGGCCAAACCAAACTGATTATTCGAAGAGACTTGCAAAGATAACCAATCATACATAAAAGAATTTAGAGAAGATTCAAATATTGTTCATAGATAAACTTGATCATAAACCCACAATTCATCGATCTCAACAAACACACCGCAAAAGAAGATTACATCGAATAGATCTCCACGAGAATCGTGGAGAACTTTGTATTGAGATCCAAAGAGAGAGAAGAAGCCATCTAGCTAATAACTATGGACCCGAAGGTCTGAGGTAAACTACTCACAGATCATCGGAGAGGCTATGGTGTTGATGTAGAAGCCCTCCGTGATCAATGCCCCCTCCGGCAGGACTCCAGAAAAGGCCCGAAGATGGGATCTCAAGGGTACAGAAGGTTGCGGCGGTGGAATTAGGTTTTCATGGATGCTTCTGTTGGTTTGGGGGTACGTAGGTATATATAGGAGGAAGAAGTACGTCGGTGGAGCAACGTGGGCCCCACGAGGGTGGAGGGCACGCCCAAGGGGTAGGCGCGCCCCCTACCTCGTGCCCTCCTGGTTGCTTTCTTGACGTCTGGTCCAAGTCCTCTGGATCACATTCGTTCCGAAAATCACGTTCCCGAAGGTTTCTTTCCGTTTGGACTCCGTTTGATATTCTTTTTCTGCGAAACACTGAAATAGGCAAAAAACAGCAATTCTGGGCTGGGCCTCCGGTTAATAGGTTAGTCCCAAAAATAATATAAAAGTGTATAATAAAGCCCATTATTCATCCAAAACAGAATATAACATAGCATGAAGCAATCAAAAATTATAGATACTTTGGAGACATATCAAGCATCCCCAAGCTTAATTCCTGCTCGTCCTCGAGTAGGTAAATGATAAAAACAGAATTTTTGATGCGGAATGCTACTTGGCATAATTTCAATGTAATTCTCTTAATTGTGGTATGAATATTCAGATTCGAAAGATTTAAGACAAAAGTTTAATATTGACATAAAAATAATAATACTTCAAGCATACTAACTAAGCAATTATGTCTTCTCAAAATAACATGGCCAAAGAAAGTTATCCCTACAAAATCATATAGTCTGGCTGTGCTCTATCTTCACCACACAAAGTATTTAAATCATGCACAACCTCGATGACAAGCCAAGCAATTGTTTCATACTTTTGGTGTTCTCAAACTTTTTCAATCTTCACGCAATACATGAGCGTGGGCCATGGACATAGCACTATATCTGGAATAGAATGGTGTTTGTGCGGAAGACAAAAAGGGAGAAGATAGTCTCACATCAACTAGGCGTATCAACGGGCTATGGAGATGCCCATCAATAGATATCAATGTGAGTGAGTAGGGATTACGATGCAACGGACGCACTTGATCTATAAGTATATGAAAGCTCAACAAAAGAAACTAAGTGGGTGTGCATCCAACTCGCTTGCTCATGAATACCTAGGGCATTTTGAGGAAGCCTATCATTGGAATATACAAGCCAAGTTCTATAATGAAAAATTCCCACTAGTATATGAAAGTGATATCGTAGGAGACTCTCTATCATGAAGATCATGGTGCTACTTTGAAGCACAAGTGTGGTAAAAGGATAGTAACATTGTCCCTTCTCTCTTTTTCTCTCATTTTTTTATTTTTTGTGTGGGCCTTTTCTCTTTTTTTTATGGCCTCTTTTTTTTAGTCCGGAGTCTCATCCCGACTTGTGGGGGAATCATAATCTCCATAATCCTTTCCTCACTTGGGACAATGCTCTAAAAATGATGATCATCACACATTTATTTACTTACAACTCAACAATTACAACTCAATACTTAGAACAAAATATGACTCTATGTGAATGCCTCCAGCAGTGTACCGGGATATGCAATGAATCAAGAGTGACATGTATGAAAGAATTATGAACGGTGGCTTTGCCACAAATACGATGTCAACTACATGATCATGCAAGGTAATATGACAATGATGGAGCGTGTCATAGTAAACGGAACGGTGGTAAGTTGCATGGCAATATATCTCGGAATGGCTATGAAAATGCCATGATAGGTAGGTATGGTGGCTGTTTTGAGGAAGGTATATGGTTGGTGTATGATACCGGCGAAAAGTGCACGATATTAGAGAGGCTAGCAATGGTGGAAGGAAGAAAGTGTGTATAATCTATGGACTCAACATTAGTCATAAAGAACTCATATACTTATTGAAAAAATCTACAAGTTATCGAAGCAAAGTATTACGCGCATGCTCCTAGGGGGATAGATTGGTAGGAAAAGACCATCGCTCATCCCCGACCGCCACTCGTAAGGAAGACAATCAATAAATAAATCATGCTCCGACTTCATCACATAACGGTTCACCATACGTGCATGTTACGAGAATCACAAACTTTAACACAAGTATTTCTCAAATTCAAAACTACTCAACTAGCATGACTCTAATATTACCATCTTCATATCTCAAAACAATTATCAAGTATCAAACTTCTCATAGTATTCAACACACTCATAAGAATTTTTTTACTAATCTTGAATGCCTATCATAATTAAAGAAAATTACCATGCTGTTTTGTAGGACTATCAAAATAATATAAGTGAAGCATGAGAGAACAATAGTTTCTATAAAACAAATCCACCACCGTGCTCAAAAAGATATAAGTGAAGCACTAGAGCAAAAACTATATAACTCAAAAGATATAAGTGAAGCACATAGAGTATTCCAATAAATTCCGAATCATGTGTGTCTCTCTCAAAAGGTGTGTACAGCAAGTATGATTGTGGTAAACTAAAAATAAAAGACTCAAATCATACAAGACGCTCCAAGCAAAACACTTATCATGTGGTGAATAAAAATATAGCTCCAAGTAAAGTTACCGATGGAAGTAGACGAAAGAGGGGATGCCTTCCGGGGCATCCCCAAGCTTTGGCTTTTAGGTGTCCTTAGATTATCTTTGGGTGCCATGGGCATCCCCAAGATTAGGCTCTTGCCACTCCTTGTTCCATATTGCATCAAATCTTTTACCCAAAACTTGAAAACTTCACAACACAAAACTTAACAGAAAATCTCGTGAGCTCCGTTAGCGAAAGAAAGCAAAACGCCCTTCAAGGTACTGTAATGAACTCATTCTTTATTTATATTGGTGTTAAACCTACTGTATTCCAACTTCTCTATGGTTTGTAAACTATTTTACTAGCCATAGAATCATCAAAATAAGCAAAACAAACAGAATCTGTCAAAAACATAACAGTCTGTAGTAATCTGTAACTAACACAAACTTCTGGAACTCAAAAACTTCAGCCAAAATAGGAAGACCTAGATAATTTGTTTATTGATCAGCATCAATTGGAATCAATATTTTATCACGTTCTGGTGATTTTTAACAATTGTTTTCGTGAACAGAAAGTTTCTGGAATTTTCAGCAAGAGCAATTAACTATCATCCAAGAAGATCCTATAGGTTTAACTTGGCACAAACACTAATTAAAACATAAAAACAAATCTAACCAGAGGCTAGATCAAAGATTTATTCCTAAACAGAAGAAAAAAGCAAAAAAAAACTAAAAATAAAATTTGGTTGCCTCCCAACAAGCGCTATCGTTTAACGCCCCTAGCTAGGCATAAAAGCAAGGATAGATCTAGGTATTGCCATAATAATAGGATAGATCATTAAAACTCATTTCATATTCTCTACGTTCAGCGGCGAGTTTTCTTTGAGGCAAGAAAAAGTAATCAAAAGGGCTAAATTTAATGGGCCAAAAGTCCCCAAGATCAACTTTAGGAGGTATAGGTTCCTCCTTCGGCCCTTCATATTGCACAACCAATTCATCATTATAAGCATTCTTTTGACAGAACTTTGTGAGCCTATACTCAAGAGAATATCCTAGCTCATTATTTCGAATAGAAAAATCATTATTAAGTTCAGAAATTCTATCAACTAGAACATTGGTAGGAACCTTTTTTCTAAAGTTCTCATTAAAAGCAACATAGTCTAGAGATTGAAAACGCATTATTTCCTCTTGATCAAATAGGATAGTTTCTATGGGAGGACGGCCAGCGTCCACCCTATAATGCGCAAAGATTTCTTTGGCCTCTTTTATTATAAATCTGAACTCATGAGCCAAAAAGATAGTAGCGGCACGCTTAACAGAAGAATGCTCAATATTAGAAAATTCTAGGAAAATCCTTTGTATGCAAGGGTGCATGTGCATAAATTGCCTTTCAAGTTCAACTACAAGAATGGCAATAGCGTCCGCAAGACTACTAGTTCTATGAAGAATAGAACTGCCCATAGAAGGCAAAGCACCGGCAAAAGTAAAGAAATCTTGAATAACCCCTTTTCCAATAATATTACCACTACCAATTCGGAATTTTTTTTATATGTAAGATAGGGGGTTCTTCAGCAGGAGCATCAGAATTTTCCATGTTATTACTATTGTCCATATCGACAATAGTTTCCCCAATTTCAGACATAACGGCAGAAAGTGCGAGGAGCAAAAAGAAAGAGGGAGGCAAACGGAAAAGAGAGGGCGAATAAAACGGCAAGGGTGAAGTGGGGGAGAGGAAAACGAGAGGCAAATGGCAAATAATGTAATGCGGGAGATAAGAGTTTGTGATGGATACTTGGTATGTTGACTTTTGCGTAGACTCCCCGACAATGGCACCAGAAATCCTTCTTGCTACCTCTTGAGCACTGCGTTGGTTTTCCCTTGAAGAGGAAAGGGTGATGCAGTAAAGTAGCGTAAGTATTTCCCTCAGTTTTGGAGAACCAAGGTATCAATCCAGTAGGAGGCCATGCACAAGTCCCTCGCACCGACCCAAACAAATATAAACCTCGCAACCAACGCAATAAAGGGGTTGTCAATCCCTTGACGGTCACTTACGAAAGTGAGATCTGATAGATATGATAAGATAAATTTTTTGGTATTTTTATGATAAAGACTAAAAGTAAAGAACGCAAAATAAACGGTAATAGAAATAGCTTGTTGACGGAAGATTAATATGATGGAAAATAGACCCGGGGGCCATAGGTTTCACTAGTAGCTTCTCTCAAGAGCATAAGTATTACGGTGGGTGAACAAATTACTGTTGAGCAATTGACAGAATTGAGCATAGTTATGAGAATATCTAGGTATGATCATGTATATAGGCATCACGTCCGCGACAAGTAGACCGACTCCTGCCTGCATCTACTACTATTACTCCACACATCGACCGCTATCCAGCATGCATCTAGAGTATTAAGTTCATAAGAACAGAGTAACGCTTTAAGTAAGATGACATGATGTAGAGGGATGAAACTCATGCAATATGATATAAACCCCATCTTGTTATCCTCGATGGCAACAATACAATATGTGCCTTGCTGCCCCTACTGTCACTGGGAAAGGACACCGCAAGATTGAACCCAAAGTTAAGCACTTCTCCCATTGCAAGAAAGATCAATCTAGTAGGCCAAACCAAACTGATTATTCGAAGAGACTTGCAAAGATAACCAATCATACATAAAAGAATTTAGAGAAGATTCAAATATTGTTCATAGATAAACTTGATCATAAACCCACAATTCATCGATCTCAACAAACACACCGCAAAAGAAGATTACATCGAATAGATCTCCACGAGAATCGTGGAGAACTTTGTATTGAGATCCAAAGAGAGAGAAGAAGCCATCTAGCTAATAACTATGGACCCGAAGGTCTGAGGTAAACTACTCACAGATCATCGGAGAGGCTATGGTGTTGATGTAGAAGCCCTCCGTGATCAATGCCCCCTCCGGCAGGACTCCAGAAAAGGCCCGAAGATGGGATCTCAAGGGTACAGAAGGTTGCGGCGGTGGAATTAGGTTTTCATGGATGCTTCTGTTGGTTTGGGGGTACGTAGGTATATATAGGAGGAAGAAGTACGTCGGTGGAGCAACGTGGGCCCCACGAGGGTGGAGGGCACGCCCAAGGGGTAGGCGCGCCCCCTACCTCGTGCCCTCCTGGTTGCTTTCTTGACGTCTGGTCCAAGTCCTCTGGATCACATTCGTTCCGAAAATCACGTTCCCGAAGGTTTCTTTCCGTTTGGACTCCGTTTGATATTCTTTTTCTGCGAAACACTGAAATAGGCAAAAAACAGCAATTCTGGGCTGGGCCTCCGGTTAATAGGTTAGTCCCAAAAATAATATAAAAGTGTATAATAAAGCCCATTATTCATCCAAAACAGAATATAACATAGCATGAAGCAATCAAAAATTATAGATACGTTGGAGACGTATCAGGTAGGTTTGTAACATCCCAATTTTTCAATTTGGGTGTTATACATAGGTCATCATATGCATATCTTATTTTATTTACATTTTGGTTGTGATCCTAGATATCTTAAGCGACTCAAGGACCCAAGGAGAGAGTTGGAGATTTCATAAATTTTCATATTTGAATTTTCTCAAATTTGAAAGGAGGATCAATTTGGTTTTAATATTTTTCTCTTTGAATATTTCTAATATTAAAATGAGGAATATTGGAGGGAAAATTTTAAAATCAAATATTTATATTTTATTTGGATTTTATTTGAATTAGAAAAATATGCATTTTAGGCCAGAAAAATGTTCACTTTGTTTTAAATATTTTATTTAGATGGTGAAAATTGTTTTTGGCATTTTTAGATTTTTTTATATTTTACTAGGATTCTTCTTCGGCGGAATTTATTTATGTTGTTTTTTAAAAAAGTTTCCGCCCGACTGGGCCAAAGGCCCAGCCGAGCCGGGCGGCCCGCAAGGCCGCCGCCTCCCTCCGCCGTGCGCTGCACGGACGTCGAGGAGAGTCCGAGCTGGACTCTCGCTTGCGCCGGCTCCCTCCCCAAGCCACGACGCCCCCCCCTTTAAATACCGCGCCGCCCCGCCGCCTCTCCACCCCGTCCCGAAGCCGCAGCCCGCACCGCCAGCCCGAGCCGCCGCCTGCTGCAGCAGCCCGCCGCCGCCGCGCCACCGCCGCCGGCTGCCGCCGCTGCCCCGCCGCCCCGCCGGAGCCCCATCTCGCCGGATCTCGCCGCCGCCGGTTTTTTTGTTGAATCGGTAAAAACCGACAAAATCGTCGCCCCGTTTTTTTAGATCGGTTCGGGTTTTTTCGGTTTCGCTAATTAGCGAACGTTCACCCGAACGTCACTGTTAGCGAACGCGTTCGTCCGTTTGTCTCTGTTAGCGAACGTTCGTTCGTTAGCTTTTTCTTTTTATTTTATTTTCAGCTAGGGACCTATCCGCGATTATTTTTATCGCAGATTAGCCCCTGATAACCAATGCCAAAATCTTCGTCTCAGACCCCTCTTTCTAGTTAATCAACTTGAACATGGTTTTGACAAATTAAAATCTGGTTTCAAGAAGATTTGAATTCGAACTTCTTTTGATCGTAGTTTGAGTTTCGTAGCTCCGATTTGATTGATTCTTTTTGCAAGTCGAAGCACTTCAGTTGAATTTTCCATTTGGACTTTCTCATCTGAGTTTTACGCTTGCATCTATGCTTGAGCATTTATGTATGATATTGTTTGTTTGTGATAGAATTTCCGGAGTGCGAAGCGTGCTACTATGAGTCACTAGGGTTTGCAGATCGTCAGCAAGGCAAGTAACACTTTGATCATACGCCTTTATTACCCAGTTTTTATGCATTAGTTTCAACCCTCAAACATTGCATGGTTAGGATTTGTTAACATGTGGGTTTGGGAAGTAGTTGATGAGGTAGAACCTATTGTCCTTTTATTTAAAACCTTGGGAGTTACTTCTACGTTATGCTTATACTACTATGCTATGCTCGTAGACGTGGTTTGGTTTGAGTGATCCATGACAGATGTGAGAATTGCCAATTAATGGTTAACTTAAGGTGGCAACATTAATACACATCTTGGTGGATTGGTTGTGGGCACCAGGAGCAATCCAGTGATGTCCTAGGATATCCCGGAGTACCCGTGTGATCATCCTATGGTTCACCACCCAGGCTCAAAGGGATCATAAGATTATTCATGCTAGAAACTTCCATGTGCAGCCACAAGCCATTATGAGCTCTACCATAGTTGAGAATGTTGTGTGACCTCTTTCAGTGGTAGGCTAGCAGATGTAGGGGATGTAGGTGGTACTGTCTACCCAGAGTAAAGAGTTCATGCTTCTGGAAGACTGTGTTGTCATCCATTTCTCAAACACCATGTAGTGCGAGAAATTCAATGAAGGAGATTGAGTCTTGTGGGGAAAAGTGTGCAAACCTCTGCAGAGTGTACAAACTAATCATGGTTAGTCGTGTCCCCGGTTATGGACATCTTGAGTATCTGGTTCTTGAATTATTGATTTGATCCCATCACTCTTAATTAAATTTGTTGGGTTATTAATATTGTTTAATTGGGATTGAGTTGGAGGAACCTTCTCAATATTTTTATCAACCAATTTTGTAGTTAAATAAAATATATTCTTTTGCAGTAGGGAATATTGGCTTTACGCAAAAAGTGTTAACCATAGAGCCTCCACCAGCCATATATGCATGTAGTGATAGCTGTTATCTTGTTCATTGCCCTATAGTGTTATTTTGCCAGCATATTCCATGTGCTGACCCGTTTCGGGCTGCGACGTATTATGTTGCAAACTTTTCAGACGAAGAGTAAGGTGCTCTAGGTCGTTGTCGTGCACTCAGCTATGCCGTTGGAGTTGATGGACTCATTTACCTTCAATGCTTCCGTAGTTATCTTATTTAGATGGTCTTAAGCCATATTATTGTAATAAGTTCTCTTTTGAGACATTCGATGTAATAAGTGTGTGATTGCACTCTGTTATAAATCCTTCAGGTACTGTGTGTGTCAGCATTACCGATCCAGGGATGACACTTATACACAAAGATTTGACCGTCTGAGGTCGGATAGCTACAATATAAGATGTTCCAAGAGCTGAAATTGATATTTCAGACTCATGCCCGAGTCGAGAGGTATGAGACCTCTGACAAGTACTTTGCCTACAAGATGGAGGAGAATAGCTCAACCAGTGAGCATGTGCTCAGAATGTATGAGTACTACAATCGCTTGAATCAGGTGGGAGTTAATCTTCTAGATAAGATAGTGATTGACAGAGTTCTCTAGTCACCATCGCCAAGTTACTAGAACTTCGTGATGAACTATAATATGCAAGGGATGACAAAAACGATTCCCGAGCTCTTCGCGATGCTAAAATCGGCGAAGGTAGAAATCAAGAAAGAGCATCAAGTGTTGATGGTTAACAAGACCACTAGTTTCAAGAAAAGGGGCAAAGGAAAAGAAATGGAACTTCAAGAAAGAATGACAAGCAAGTTGCCACTCTCGTGAAGAAATCCAAAGCTAGACCTAAGCCTGAAACTGAGTGCTTCTACTGCAAAGGGAATGGTCACTGGAAGCGGAACTACCCAAATACTTGGCAGATAAGAAGGATGGCAAAGTGAACAAAAGTATATTTGATATACATGTTATTGATGTGTACTTTACTAGTGTTCATAGTAACCCAGGGTATTTGATACCGGTTTAGTTTCTAAGATTAGTAACACAAAACAGGAGTTGCAAAATGAATAGAGATTAGTTAAGGGCAAGGTGACAATGTGTGTTGGAAATGATTCCAAGGTTGATAAGATCACCATCACACACTCCTTTTACCTTCGAGATTAGTGTTGAACCTAAAATAAATGTTATTTGGTGTTTGCGTTGAGCATGAATATGATTGGATCATGTTTATTGCAATACGGTTTTTCATTTAAGTCAAAGAATAATTGTTGTTCTGTTTACATGAATAAAACCTTCTATGGTCATACACTTAATATAAATGGTATATTGAATCTCGATCGTAGTGATACATATATTCATAATATTGATGCCAAAAGATGCAAAGTTGATAATGATAGTGCAACATACTTGTGGCACTGCTGTTTAGGTCATATTGGTGTAAAGCGCATGAAGAAACTCCATGCGGATGGACTTTTGGAATCACTTGATTATGAATCATTTGATGCTTGCAAACCACGCCTCATGGGCAAGATGACTAAGACTCCATTCTCCGGAAGAATGGAGCGAGCCACTGACTTATTGGAAATAATACATACCGATGTATGCGGTCCGATGAGTGTTGAGGCTCGCGGTGGGTATCGTTATTTTCTAACCTTCACAGATGATTTGAGCAGATATGGGTATATCTACTTGATGAAACACAAGTCTGAAACATTTCATAAGTTCAAAGAATTTCAGAGTGAAGTGGAGAATCATCGTAACAAGAAAATAAAGTTTCTACGATCTGATCGCAGAGGCGAATATTTGAGTTACGAGTTTGGCTTTCAATTAAATGTGAAATAGTTTCACAAACTCACGCCACCTGGAACACCACAGCGTAATGGTGTGTCTGAACGTCGTAACCGTACTTTATTAGATATGGTGCGATCTATGATGTCTCTTACTGATTTACCACTATCGTTTTGGGGTTATGCATTAGAGACAACTGCATTCACGTTAAATAGGTCACCATCTAAATCCGTTGTGACGACACCGTATGAACTGTGGTTTGGCAAGAAACCTAAGCTGTCATTTCTTAAAGTTTGGGGCTGCGATGCTTATGTGAAAAAGCTTCAACCTGATAAGCTCAAACCTAAATCAGAGAAATGTGTCTTCATAGGATACCCAAAGGAAACTGTTGGGTACACCTTCTATCACAGATCCGAAGGCAAGATATTCGTTGCTAAGAAAGGATCCTTTCTAGAGAAGGAGTTTCTCTCGAAAGAAGTGAGTGGGAGGAAACTATAACTTGATGAGGTAATTGTACCTTCTCTCGAATTGGAAAGTAGTTCATCACAGAAATCAGTTCCAGTGATGCCTACACCAATTAGTGAGGAAACCAATGATGATGATCATGAAACTTCAGATCAAGTTACTACCGAACCTCGTAGGTCAACCAGAGTACGTTCCGCACTAGAGTGGTACGGTAATCCTGTTCTGGAAGTCATGTTACTAGGCCATGACGAACCTACGAACTATGAGGAAGTGATGATGAGCCTGGATTCTGTAAAATGGCTTGAGGCCATGAAATCTGAGATAGGATCCATGTATGAGAACAAAGCATGGACTTTGGTTGACTTGCCCGATGATCGGCAAGCCATATAGAATAAATGGATCTTCAAGAGGAAGACGGACGCTGATAGTAGTGTTACTATCTACAAATCTAGAATTGTCGAAAAAGGTTTTTGACAAGTTCAAGGTGTTGACTACGATGAGATTTTCTCACCCATAGCGATGCTTAAAGTCTGTCCGAATCATGTTAGCAATTGCCACATTTTATGAAAGCTGGTAAATGGATGTCAAAACTGCATTCCTTAATGGATTTCTTAAAGAAGAGTTTTGTCGATCCTAAAGGTGCTAACAAAATGCACAAGCTCCAGTGATTCATCTATGGACTGGTGCAACCATCTTGGAGTTGGAATATACGCTTTGATGAGTTGATCAAAGCATATAATTATATACAGACTTGCGGTGAAGCCTGTATTTACAAGAAAGTGAGTGGGAGCACTACAACCTTTTTGATAAGTATATGTGAATGACATATTGTTGATCGGAAATGATGTAGAATTTTCTGGAAAGCATAAAGGAGTGTTTGAATGGAGTTTTTCAAAGAAAGACCTCGGTGAAGCTGCTTACATATTGACCATCAAGATCTATAGAGATAGGTCAAGACACTTGATAAGTTTTTTCAATGAGTACATATCTTGACAAGATTTTGAAGTAGTTCAAAATGGAACAGTCAAAGAAGGAGTTCTCGCCTGTGTTGCAAGGTGTGAAGTTGAGTAAAGACACAAAACCCGACCACGGCAGAAAATAGAAAGAGAATGAAAGTCATTCCCTATGGCTTAGCCATAGGTTCAATAAAGTATGCCATGCTGTGTAACAAACCTTTTGTGTTCCTTGCCATGAATTTGGCAAGGGGGTACAATAGTGATCCAGGAGTGGATCACTAGACAATGGTCAAAATTATCCTTAGAGAACTAAGGAAATATTTCTTGGTTATGGAGGTGATAAAGAGTTCGTCGTAAAGGGTTACGTCGATGCAAGCTTTGACACTGATCCGGATGACTCTAAGTCTCAATCTGGATACATATTAAAAGTGGGACCAATTAGCTAGAGTAGCTCCGTGCAGAGCATTGTAGACATAGAAATTTGCAAAATACATACGGATCTGAATGTGGCAGACCCAAAAACTAAACTTCTCTCACAAGCAAAACATGATCACACCTTAGTACTCTTTGGGTGTTAATCACATGGCGATGTGAACTAGATTATTGACTCTAGTAAACCCTTTGGGTATTTGTCACATGGCGATGTGAACTATAGAGTGTTAAATCACATGACGATGTGAACTATTGGTGTTAAATCACATGGCGATGTGAACTAGATTATTGACTCTAGTGCAAGTGGGAGACTGAAGGAAATATGCCCTAGAGGCAATAATAAATTTGTTATTCATATTTCCTTATATCATGATAAATGTTTATTATTTATGCTAGAATTGTATTAACCGGAAACTTAGTACATGTGCGAATACATAGACAAAACAGAGTGTCCCTAGTATGCCTCTACTTGACTAGCTCGTTGATCAAAGATGGTTATGTTTCCTGACCATAGACATGTGTTGACATCACATCATTCTCTTAGCATTATGATCGTTTAGTTCTACTGCTATTGCTTTCTTCATGACTTATACATGTTCCTCTAACTATGAGATTATGCAACTCTCGAATACCGGAGGAACAGCTTGTGTGCTATCAAACTTCACAACGTAACTGGGTGATTATAAAGATGCTCTACATGTGTTTCCAAAGGTGTTTGTCGAGTTGGCACTCCGAGTATCGGAGAGGTATCTCTGGGCCCTCTCGGTAATGCACATCATAATAAGCCTTGCAAGCAATGTAACTAATGACTTAGTTACGAGATGATGCATTACGGAACAAGTAAAGAGACTTGTCGGTAACGAGATTGAACTAGGTATGATGATACCGACGATCGAATCTCGGGCAAGTAACATACCGATGACAAAGGGAATAACGTATGTTGTTATGCGGTTTTACCGATAAAGATCTTCATAGAATATGTAGGATCCAATATGAGCATCCAGGTTCTGCTATTGGTTATTGACTGGAGATGTGTCTCGTTCATGTCTACATAGTTCTCTAACCCGTAGGGTCCGCACACTTAATGTTCGATGACGATTTGTATTATGAGTTATGTGATTTGATGAACGAAGTTTGTTTGGAGTCCCGGATGAGATCACAGACATGAAGAGGAGTCTCGAAATGGTCGACAGGTACAGATTCATATATTGGAAGGCTATATTCGGACATCAGAAAGGTTCCGAGTGATTCGGGTGTTTTTCGGAGTACCGGGGAGTTACGGGAATTCACCGGGAGAAGTAATGGGCCTTATTGGGCCATACGGGAAAAGAGGAGGCAGGCCAAGGGGAGGTGGCGCACGCCCCCCATGGGTCCGAATTGGACTAGGGGAAGGGGGCGGCGCGCCCCTTGCCTTTTCCTACTCCTTCTCTCTTTCCCTCTTTCCTTCTCTCCTACTCCGAAAAGGGAAGGGATTCCTACTAGGACATGGAAGTCCTAGTAGGACTCCATACTCTTGGCGCGCCCCTAGGGGGGCGGCCTCTCTCCCTCCCTCCTTTATATACGTGGGAGGGGGGTGAGGGAGTCCTGGATTAAGGGGTCCTCGGGCGTTCGGCCTGTTGGACATGGGCCGGACTGATGGGCCGTGAAGATACAAGACAGAAGACTCTCTCCCGTGTCCGGATGGGACTCTCCTTTGCGTGGATGGCAAGCTTTGCGTTCGGATATGAATTCATTTCTCTGTAACTGACTTTGTACAACCCTAGTCCCCTCCGGTGTCTATATAAACCGGAGGGTTTAGTCCGTAGGGGCAAGAACAATGATACAGGCTAGGCTTCTAGGGTTTAGCCATTACGATCTCGTGGTAGATCAACTCTTGTAACCCTCATATTCATCAAGATCAATCAAGCAGGAAGTACGGTACTACCTCCGTCAAGAGGGCCCGAACCTGGGTAAACATCGTGTCCCCTGTCTCCTGTTACCATCGACCTTAGATGCAAAGTTCGGGACCCCCTACCCGAGATCCGCTGGTTTTGACACCGACATTGGTGCTTTCATTGAGAGTTTCGCTGTGTCGTCACCCGGAGGTTCGATGGCTCCATCCATCATCTGTAACAACGCGGCCCTGGAGGAGGCCTTTCTCCCCGGCCAGATTTTTGTATTCGGCGGCTTCGCACTGCGGGCCAACTCGCTTAGCCATCTAGAGCAGATTGACAGCTACGCCCCAGGTCACCAGATTAGTTTTGGAAAATCTGGACTATGTCGCTGATATCTGAGGAGACTTGATCTTCCAAGGGTTCACGAACCCAACCTCCGCTCTGGCCTTAGATCCAGAGTGCATTGCCAGGTCCGAAGACGGGATTACTGAACCCGCCGGACTGTCAGCGGCCATTAAGCCCGGCACGGGAGAGCCGGAGGGAGTAGTCTCGCTGGCACCCATCATGAAACCGGACCCCTCCCCGGACACCGGCTCCGGACCCTCAAAGTCAACATCGTGTGAGTTCGGCCAAGGAGTTCCCTCCCCGCCGTACTCCATGAACTTTCTTCTCCTGGGCCAAACCTCGCATTTAAGCGAGGCTCTGGACTTGATGCGATCCCTCGTCATTACAAAGGAGCAATGTCCGAACTACGCCCAACCCGGACTAGGGGCTGAGAGCGGGGAATTTTACGTCCCACAAACCACCCACTTTATAGCCACACTATCGAGGACTTAACTAACATGCTCGACTATGGCTCCGAAGACATCGACGGTATGGACGACGATGCCAGAGAGGAGCAGGCCGAAAACCCGCCGTTCACCGGACATTGGACGGCCCCCTCTTCGTATGACGTATACATGGTGGATACACCCAAAGCGGGTAACGACGATGACAAAGAAGATCCAGTCGAGGATAAACCTCCTGAGATACAACCAAAGTGTCGTCGTCAGCGGCGCCGCTCTAAATCACGCCGTGGAAAAGATAGCAATACCGGCATAGGAGAAAACAATACTCCGGATGATGCCGAAGACAAAGAAGGCACGTCGAGCCAACTTTCGAACAGGACGAACGGGAAGATGGGCAAGTCAGCCCTGATGAACAAGCCGTAAACAAAGACTCGGATGACAGTAATTATCTTCCGCTCTCCAAGGACGAGGTGAGCCTCGACAACGAAGATTTTATCATGCCTGAGGAACCTCTCGAGCAGGAGCGCTTTAAGCGCCGGCTAATCGCCACTGCAAGGAGCCTGAAAAAGAAGCAGCAGCAGCTTCAAGCTGATCAAGATCTGCTCAACAACAGATGGACTAACATCCTGGCAGCCGAGGAATACGGCCTCGAGCGCCCAACCAAAAGTTACCCGAAGCGTAAACTTCTACGTCAATTCGACGACGAGGCATTGGACCCCGTACCGTCAGCGTGTAATGCAGCTGACCGAGCACCACGTGGCCAGGATAAAGCGGCAACTCAAGCCGAACACCAGCCCATACCGCCCTGCCGTAAAGGTAGAGACACAACAGCTCGGAGATATACATATCACCTGCGGCAGGACCTGGACAATAGAGCAGGTCAGACTAGATCGGTCTACGGATTGCTGGGGCGCGCCCCGACGCGTGACGACGGCTATCCAGCCCGACGCGATAAGCATAATCACGCCCAGGCTGAAAACCGCAGATGGACTCCATCGGAGCTACGTCGTGACTTGGCCCGATATAGAGGCGCCGCACACCCCCTCTGCTTCACCGATGTAGTAATGGAGCACGAATTCCCAGAAGGGTTTAAACCCGTGAATATCGAATCATACGATGGGACAACAGACCCCACGGTATGGATTGAGGATTTTATTCTCCATATCCATATGGCCCGCGGTGATGATCCTCATGCCATCAAATACCTCCCACTAAAACTCAAGGGACCAACTCGGCACTGGTTGAACAGCCTGCGTGAAAACTCCATTGGCAGCTGGGAGGACCTGGAAGATGCCTTCCGCGACAACTTCCAAGGTACATACGTCCGACCTCCAGATGCAGATGACTTAAGTCACATAGTCCAACAGCCCGGAGAGTCAGCCAGGAAATTCTGGACTAGGTTCTTAACTAAAAGAACCAGATCATCGACTGTCCGGATGCCGAAGCCCTAGCGGCCTTTAAGCATAGCATCCGCGATGAATGGCTCGCCCGACACCTCGGCCAGGAAAAGCCGAATTCCATGGCAGCCCTCACGGCACTCATGACCCGCTTTTGTGCGGGCGAAGATAGTTGGCTAGCCCGTAGCAATAATAATGCAAGTGAACCTAGCACCTCTGAAGCCAAGAATAGCAACGGCAAGCCCCGGTGCAACAGGCATAAGCGTCGAAACAATGGTGACAATACGGATGACACGGCGGTTAACGCCGGATTCAGTGGCTCCAAGTCCGGTCAGCGGAAGAAGCCATACAAAAGGAACAATCCAGGCTCCTCTAGCTTGGACCGCATGCTCGATCGTCCATGTCAGATCCACGGTACCCCTGATAAACCAACCAATCATACCCACCGGAGTTGTTGGGTCTTTAAACAGGCCGGCAAGTTAAATGTCGAGGATAAGGAGAAGGGGTCGCAAAGTGAGAACGACGATGAAGAGCCCCTTCCACCGAACACAGGGGGACAGAAGAAGTCCCCCCAGGTTAAAAGGGTGAACATGATATACGCTACACATATCCCCAAGAGGGAGCGCAAACGCGCGCTCAGGGACGTCTATGCGATAGAGCCAGTCGCCCCAAAATTCAACCCATGGTCATCCTGTCCGATCACCTTCGATCGCAGGGATCATCCGACTAGTATCCGTCATGGCGGTTCAGCTGCACTAGTCCTCGACCCAATCATTGATGGATTCCACCTCACGCGAGTCCTCATGGACGGGGGAAGCAGCCTTAAACTGCTCTACCAGGATACAGTGCGCAAAATGGGCATCGATCCATCAAGGATCAAGCCCACAAAAACTACCTTTAAAGGAGTTATACCAGGTGTAGAGGCCCACTACACGGGCTCAATCACATTGGAGGTCGTCTTCCGATCTCCGGACAACTTCCAAAGTAAAGACTTGATCTTCGATATCGTCCCCTTCCGCAGTGGCTATCACGCACTGCTCGGACGAACGACATTTGCTCGATTTAATGCGGTGCCACACTATGCTTATCTCAAGCTCAAGATGCCCAGACCATGCGGTGTCATAACAGTTAATGGAAACACGGAACGCTCCCTCCGCACCGAGGAGCACACCGCCGCTCTGGCAGCAGAAGTCCAGAGCGGCCTTCTCAAGCAGAACCTTAATTCAGCGGCCTAGCTCCTGGACACAGTCAAACGAGTCTGGACTACTCTGCAGCAGGACAGTCTAGCTCGTCAAGAGCTCGACTAGCAATTTGGCCTCCGTCTCAGTCCTGACCAAACGGCGGCGTTCGCACCACGCGTACATAACTACGCACTCAAAAGACCATGGGCATAGACGGAAGCATAACTTTATTGGGGTTCATCATACGGCTCCCACAGATATATTTTCTTTTCCTTCTTACCATTTTTCGGTATCTTTTTTATAGGCCCTTCCTAACGGCTTGATCATCGGTCCTTTCGAAGGATAAATATACCAAGGTGGCAAGCAGTACAGACATGTGGGGGAATCTCTAGATGTTCTTCTTGACGATCATTCTACCTATTTTCGGACCCACACGCAGCTCCCCCTTGGTCTCGGCATGTTAAATAGCCAGGTTGCTTATCGCACTATTTGTATAAATACGCTTTGACGTATTAATAAAATTATAAGGGAAACAGTTTGCGGCCCAGCTTATGTGGCACTAGCTTACTACTTCATTTTATTTTGTCATTCTTGTCTATTGCACCCGTACACTTTGGTACGCTTTAATTCGCCAGGGGCTTCATTATGCTCCATACTACGGCAACAAAGTCCGAACACTTTTCACATTACAGTTTGGCACCCCGAATTGTAGCATTATATGCATCGGCTCCGAATCATGTCTTTGGTCAATAGTTGGGTTGCTCGGCTCCTGTGCTTACTACCTTATGTTCCGCCATATCGGCTAGGGTAGTAAAGGGAGAACTACTGCGATTGTGTCCTGGTTTATCCGGATGAGCACCTCAATAGAGAAAGCCGAAAACTGACTGTGATGATGCAGCGTGAGCCGGTCAGCTGTTCAGAGGTTACAAATCTTTTGTGATTTTTCCGCATTATGCGACGAATCGGTCTCTACCCGATCAGGTGTTTACAGCACCCTAGTCCGGATTAAATGCTAACTAGGGGATGCGCCTACATTTTTATAGTCAAACTCCTATGGCTAAGTGAGGGTGATAAAGCCACATAGTCCGATTGCCTGGTTCGTTGTGCTAAACACGTCCTTCAAGGACCAAATTCTTGGATCAAGAGTGCTTAGATTCCGGCGTGCAGTGCTCCTTGCCAGCGGGCGGTCCCCCGGTCACGAGCTTGATGGCGTCCATCTTCGCCCACTGTATCTTGACACGGGCGAAGGCCATCCGCGCACCTTCGATGCAGACCGACAGCTTGATGACATCAAGCCGGGGGCAGGCATTGCAGCCGCTTCACGAGCCCGAAGTAGCTGCTGGGTATGGCTTCGGCAAGTCATAGCCGGATTATCAAATCCTTCATGGCTAGTTCGGCCACCCTATGCAGTTCAACCAGCTGTTTTAGCTGATCGCTAAAGGGCACCGGATGTTCTGGCGCAAGGTATTGCGCCCAGAACAGCTTCTCCGTTGAGCTCCCCTCTTCGGCTCGGAAGAACTCCGCAGCGTCGGCAACGCTGCACGGTAAATCCACAAACGCTCCTGGAGAACTCCATATCCGGGTTAGTAAGAGATACCTCTTCTTCACATATTTGCTCTGCATAATGAAGGCCTTACCCGCCGCGATTTTTCTGGCCTCTTGGATTTCGTGGAGGGCGCCCTGGGCTTCAACCCGGGCATCTTGTGCGCTCTGGCGAGCCTTGGTGAGTTCGGTCTCTTGATACGCAATATTGCGCCCCAAGGACTCACATTTCTTCATGGTGTCCTGGAGCTCCTGCTGGACCTCGCCGTCTCTGGCCTCATGCTTTTCGCGGGCGGCTTGTTCCTTTGCTGCTCTCTCCTCGGCCTCGGCCAGCACCTTCTTGAGGGTCTCCACCTCGGTCGCCGCTCCTACAAAATATCATGGCATTATGGTCAAACCAAATCATTCATCCTTTCTGAATCTACACAAGGTCATCGCATACCTTCCTTGTCCTCCAGTTGTTTTTTCACTCGGCCGAGCTCTTCCGCAGCTCGCTCCAGACTCTGCTTCAGTCCGGAGACTTCGGCAACATGAGAAGTCGCAGCAAGCAGCGACGCCTGCTTATTGACATAAGACATGTATGGTTAGTCTCCTGCGAAAATTATTTGATCCTCTGTTCGGCTTTTCTTTCCGAACACCGGACAGAGTCTCAGGGGCTACTGTCTATACTGTGACATTCTTCTTACATAATTACGTCGCTTACCTCAAAGCCTGTCAGAAGGCTGGTGCAGGCTTCTGTCAATCCGCTCTTAACGGACTGAACCTTCTCAACCACCGTACCCATAAGGATATGGTGTTCCTCAACAATGGAAGCACCTTGCAGCGCTTCCAGAAGAGTATCCGGTGCCTCTGGTTGGAAAAAGGTCACCGGGGGAACAGGCGCACCTCATTCTTTTGAAGGAGGCTGCTTGCCTGAATCCGGAGCCGTATCGGCTTCCGGAATGGTATTCGGCTGGGGGCCGCAGCGGATATGGCCCCCATCGCCAGTCTCCAGGGGGATTTGCTCCCCCAGGTGTCCGGTAGCCAAGGTTTCACCCACTGGCGTCACCTGGGCGCCCCCCTGTACTTCCCCTCGGCATGGAAAGGTCCTCCGGGACAGCCCCTCGGCGTCGTCCGTGGCCTTGGGAATGGAGGCCGCCGGCAGTGACCCGCTGTCCATAGCCTTTGGATCCAGTGAACCCCCCGATGAGGATCGCTGGGAGCTATCGTGGGCCGGACTGCAGTGCATGATTCAACACATTAAATCACAAGGTAAAGGAGTTGGATATATAAGTGCGTTAGTGCCTTCGAATACTTACGATTCGGCCAGGGGCTTATCCCTGGGGCGCCACTCCGAGCTGCTGTCAGTATCCGGCGCGGCGTCGTCCGCAAGGAAGACTCTCCCCTTCTTGGATGCTTCGCCCTCCAGATGTGTGGAGGCCGCCCTCTTCTTCCTTCCCCCCTCGGGGGGGGGGGGGAGTTGCTTTCTTCCTCCTCCTCTTCCTCGTCGTCAGTGGCGGGAGGGGAGTGGGTTTCGGCGTCTTTGGACGTCATGTCCGAAGTGCCCTTGTGGCGAAGGCCACCTCTGGTCCCCTTGGCCTTCTTCTCCGGTGCCTGGTTGGGCGCCGGAACTAGCATCTTCGTCAGAAGTGGGATTTCTGGGTCTTCGGGCAGTGGAGCCGGACACTTGATCTGCTCCACTTTCTTTGTCCAACCCTGAAAAGTAAGATGGGGAAGCTCAGACATTCTCCTTGAGTGTATAAGTAAAGGAAAAACCTTGAAAACACGAAAAAGCTTACCGGACTGGCGGGATGGGTCAGGTTGTATCCACGGTCTTCGGTCTCCTTCGGCCACGTCTCATTGGCCTTGAAGAGCACCTTCCAAATGCCTTTGTGCGTAACGCCGGAGAAATGTTGCAGGGTCTGGTGCTTGGCCGGATCGAACTCCCACAAATTGCAGTTCCGGCTTTGGCATGGAAGGATCCGGCGAAAAAGCATCACCTGGATCACATTGACAAGCTTGATGTTCTTGTCTACCATGCTCTTGATGCGCGTCTGTAGCGCTGTCAGCTCGTCCGATGAGGCCCAGTCCAGGCCCTTCTCTAGCCAGGAGGTGAGCCGCATTGGGGCCCGGGACCTGAATTCGGGAGCTGGGCGGCCCAGGTGGTGTCGCGGGGCTTTGTGACATAGAACCACTGTTGTTGCCACCCTTTGACGGTTTCCAGAAGGTACCCTTGGTCCATATGACGTTGGGCATCTTGCTCACCATGGCACCTCCGCACTCTGCATGTTGGCCATCCACCACCTTCGGCTTCACATTGAAGATCTTTAACCACAATCCGAAGTGGGGTGAGATGCGGAGGAAGGCCTCGCACACGAAAATAAATGCCGAGATATTGAGGAAGGAGTTGGGGGCCAGATCGTGGAAATCCAGCCCATAGTAGAACATGAGTCCGCGGACGAATGGGTGGAGAGGAAATCCCAACCCGCGGACGAAGTGGGGGATAAACACTACCCTCTTATGGGGCTCCGGGGTGGGGACGATCTGTCCCTTGGCCGGAAGCCGGTGGACGACTTCCTGGGCCAAATACCCGGCCTCCCGGAGCTTGGTGATGTCTTTCTCCTTGACAGAGGAGACCATCCACTTGCCCTGTGCTCCCGATCTGGACATGATTGGAGTGCTGCCTTGAGGCAGAAAGGATGAGGACTTGGGCGCTGGAGCTCGAGAATGGGTGGGCAGAGAGAGAGAAGGCACGGGTGAAAGGGGTGAATCCTTATCTCCCTATAAAGGCAGCGAATATCAAGCGCCTCCCCACTCACCTTAAAACTCCCCTATTCCCCAAGGGGCGTGCAGACGGCACGGTTGGATTACCCATGCCCGGGTGATGAGAATCCCGTAATAAGGGGACACGATCTCTGCTTTGACAAGACGTGCCGATAAAACCGCATCTCAAAACGTGGAGCGGTAGGCTAAAAAACAGTTCGAAATAATGACCGGGTGGTGACGTGGTGCCACGCTACAAAAGTTGGCAGTGGATTGGACTCGTGAAATATTATACTCTCTGCGGTCGTGTGTGGTGCTTGTTTTTCAGAGACGGACACGTTCTTTGTGTTCGAAGGCTGTTTTGGAGTATTCGAAGAAGGAACCCGCCTTGCAATGCCGAAGACAATCTGCGCGCCGGACACCTCGTCATTGAAGCCTGGTTCAGGGGCTACTGAGGGAGTCTTGGATTAAGGGGTCCTCGGGCGTCCGGCCTATTGGACATGGGCCGGACTGATGGGCCGTGAAGATACAAGACAAAAGACTCTCTCCCGTGTTTGGATGGGACTCTCCTTGGCATGGATGGCAAGCTTGGTGTTTGGATATGAAGATTACTTTCTCTGTAACCGACTTCGTACAACCCTAGTCCCCTCCGATGTCTATATAAACTAGAGGGTTTAGTCCATAGGGGCAAGAACAATCATACAGGCTAGGCTTCTAGGGTTTAGCCATTACGATCTCGTGGTAGATCAACTCTTGTAACCCTCATATTCATCAAGATCAATCAAGCAGGAAGTAGGGTATTACCTCCGTCGAGAGGGCCCGAACCTGGGTAAACATCATGCCCCCTGTATCCTATTACCATCGACCTTAGACGCACAGCTCGGGACCCCCTACACGAGATCCGCCGGTTTGACACTGTCGGAGTTATTGCACATGGGTAGCCTCATCTGCCCCCACGACATTTCAAGACATCGGGGCCGACTATGCCCTTCGAGCATCAAAGATTGATCGCCACCTTCTTGTGGCCGGCTGGTCCAAGCGGCCGGCTGCAAGAAGCGGCGGACCCGAGAAGACGGCCATGAAGCGGGCCGCCTCCTAGCAGGCGGCCTCCAGAGAGGCCGGCTCCTGGCAGGCGGCCCCAGGCGCCCTCAAAGACTGCGCCCTCATAAACACGACGGGATGGGGTGTGGCTACGGCAAAGCCTGCCACCCTCGAATCCAGGGCAGGTCGTGGCCATAGTGCGCCGTACCAGCAGGAGATCTCCTGCACGGCGCGGCACTGTTGCCACTCCGCCCGTGACCTCACCCGAATCAGAGAGGACCATGCTCCCATGACGGGCTGTCGGTACGGCTTGCAGGCGGTGGGCCCTTCCTGGCGGTGAGAAGCCAGAAGGCGGCAAGCCCTGGCCAGTCAACCTAGGGGGAGGTCGGCACCCAGAAGGCAGCCCTCCCCCTTCCTAGGAGTTTGTGCGCCCTTAACCAGAAGAGATGGGGAATGGCTACAGTGAACGCCCGCCAGGCGGCGGAACTGTAGCCATGACTTCCCCGACAAAGCAAGCGTCATTAGAAGCACGGCTACAGTGCTTAGCAGCCAGCAAGTCCCGCAAGCAGCGGGCACGGCCAGTCGGCCAAGTACAAGACAGCCGGCGGGCCCCAGCAGCCGGCGGAGAAGCCAGCCATAGGAGACACTGACGGCCTGGGCCTATAACCGGCCAGTTTACCATTGTACCCCTGGGGGGGTAGGCCTATGTAAACCCCCCAGGGCACCCATGCAAAGGGTTCAGATCTTTAGCCAAACACACACACATAGAGAGAGAGAGGGGGGAGGGCTAGCCTTGCCCTTCTTCCTCCTCTAACAAACAGCTCAAGGAGCAACTTGGAGCTACCAATTGAGATAGTGATCATGCGGACACTCGGCAGAGCAAGACTAGGGGTGTTATCTCCTAGGAGAGCCCCGAGCCTGGGTAAAGTTTGCCGGCGTACGTGTCTACGCCTTATCCCGCTTCCTGGCACCGGCGACGTCTTACTATCCCCCACCATGATAAGCCACCCGTTGGCATATGTCGCACCAAAACCCCGACATTTGGCGCCCACCATGGGGCTACGTGCACCGTCGTCCGGAGACTGTTCTGGACGGGAACCCTCTTCCTTCCTAGCGAGCGCAGCCAGCCCGGCATGCTAGACGGCGTTTGCGCCAACACGCTGCATGGCGCGGAGGTCGCCTGCGCGGCGAGCTGCCTCGGTGACCTTGTTGGCGAGATCCGCCTCTCCAACGAGCCTGCATCCGATGCAGGCACAGATGGCCTCGAGAGCCGCCTCGTCAGCCTCCTCGACCAGCTCCACATCGCCAATGAGCCGGCCTTCGACTTGGAGTCGATCGGCTCCACCGACCCGATGCTCGTCGACTCCGACACGGCATCGCTCGACGCGTTCCCCACCAACGTGGTGGTCATCGACGATCTGCTTCCTCGAGCGGACAGCGGCGGCAGCACTGTCACGGAGGTGCTTGTCATTGGCCATGGCGATCACTCTGGTGAGGACGGCCAGGATCCGCTGGAGGCGACATTGCGGGACTTGGCCGCACCCATCCCCAAAGACGCTGATGGCGAGACGCTGGAGGCGCATCGCAAAGCGCTCTACGATAGCGCCAAGAAGTTGGCCACCATGAG
Source organism: Triticum aestivum (assembly GCF_018294505.1). Taxonomy (NCBI): domain Eukaryota; kingdom Viridiplantae; phylum Streptophyta; class Magnoliopsida; order Poales; family Poaceae; genus Triticum; species Triticum aestivum. The sequence continues at coordinate 462,260,542 of NC_057805.1, read as the reverse complement.
ACGCCTCTCTGAGGCCTACCAGCGTGAAGTCGACCGCGCCATCGGTGGCACGTCGGCTGCTGGCGAGCCCAGCCGCGTGGGTGCCGTCCGACAACGCGGAGCCGCCATCGCCAGCATGCCGGGGGCCGACCGCCCGACTTACCCCACGCCCCAGGAGAACATACGAGCTGCCCAGGCTCCATGATGGAGCATGTGCAGCAGCTCCTTGGCGCGGCTGCTACGTAACAGGAGGCCGGCCACCGGGTGGTGGAGCCCGGCCTGCACACTGGGAACCAGCCCCCTCGCCGAGAGCACAGCGCGACATCCCGGACGCCGACTGGCGGCGCCCGCGGATGAAGAGACTGAGATCCGGCTGCAAGCCGTAGCCGGACGCATATCTCCATTGAGCGCGAACAAGACGGCCGCCCACGAGCAGTGGAACGACCGGGCGACTATTGATACGTCTCCAACGTATCTATAATTTATGAAGTATTCATGCTATTATATTATCTGTTTTGGATTCTTATGGGCTTTATTAGACACTTTTATATTATTTTTGGGACTGACCTATTAACCCAGAGCCCAGTGCAAATTGCTGTTTTTTGCCTATTTCAGTGTTTCACAGAAAAGGAATATCAAATGGATTCCAAACGGAATGAAAACTTCGGGAGAGTTATTTTTGGAACGGAAGCAATCCAGGAGACTTGGAGTAGACGTCAGGGAAGCTTCGAGGTGGCCATGAGGCAGGGAGGCGCGTCTGCCCTCCTCGGCGCGCCCCCACCCTCGTGGGCCCCTCGTGGCTCTCCTGACTGACTTCTTTCGCCTATATATATCCATATACCCTAAAAACATCGGGGAACACAATAGATCGGGAGTTCCGCCGGCGCAAGCCTCTGTAGCCACCAAAAACCAATCGGGGCCCTATTCCGGCACCCTGCCGGAGAGGGGAATCCCTCACCGGTGGCCATCTTCATCATCCCGGTGCTCTCCATCACGAGGAGGGAGTAGTTCACCCTCGGGGCTGAGGGCATGTACCAGTAGCTATGTGTTTGATCTCTCTCTCTCTCGTGTTCTTGATTTGTCACGATCTTGATGTATCGCGAGCTTTGCTATTATAGTTGGATCTTATGATGTTTCTCCCCCTCTACTCTCTTGTAATGGATTGAGTTTTCCCTTTGAAGTTATCTTATCGGATTGAGTCTTTAAGGATTTGAGAACACTTGATGTATGTCTTGCATGCGCCTATCTGTGGTGACAATGGGATATCACGTGATTCACTTGATGTATGTTTTGGTGATCAACTTGCGGGTTCCCTGACCTCATGAACTTATGCATAGGGGTTGGCACACGTTTTCGTCTTGACTCTCCGGTAGAAACTTTGGGGCACACTTTGAAGTTCTTTGTGTTGGTTGAATAGATGAATCTGAGATTGTGTGATGCATATCGTATAATCATACCCACGGATACTTGAGGTGACATTGGAGTACCTAGGTGACATTAGGGTTTTGGTTGATTTGTATCTTAAGGTGTTATTCTAGTACGAACTCTATGATAGATCGAACAGAAAGAATAGCTTCGTGTTATTCTTTGGTTGCAGCGTTGCTTCAGAGAGACCATCTTAAACCTACGCCTCTCACGGATTGATAAACCTTAGGTCATCCACTTGAGGGAAATTTGCTACTGTCCTACAAACCTCTGCACTTGGAGGCCCAACAACGTCTACAAGAAGAAAGTAGTGTAGTAGACATCAAGCTCTTTTCTGGCGCCGTTGCCTAGGAGGTGAGTGCTTGAAGGTATATCTTTAGATCTTGCAATCGAATCTTTTAGTTTCTTGTTTTATCACTAGTTTAGTCTATAAAAGAAAATTACAAAAAAATGAAATTGAGTTTACCTCATACGCTTCATCTTTTTAATATCTTTCGTGAGCATGATTGCAATGTTGAGCATGTTTGACACTAAATCTTTGAATGATGAGCATGATTGCAATTTTGTTAGTATGAACTCTTTGAATATCCATAGTACTAATTATGATTGCACTAGTCATGATGAAAATATCTCTTATAAGCATGTCGATTTTTGTGGAGTGCATAGAGTTTGCAAGTACAAACCAAACAGAGAAGATAGATTTTGCATGTGGCATAAGTATTTGGAAACTAAATGGTTGCAAGAAAGTCTAGATGTTTGTGCTGAAAATTTAAACTTTCTTAGCCGTACTTGTGAACTTTGCAATGAACGTGATCATTTCAGTACCCAATGCAAATTGTTTCATGATCGTATCGTGTCCAAAAATTGTGATGACTTGATTTCCCTTGCACATCATAATGAACTTAGTTTGCTTTTGGGTTATGAATAAATGAAACGTATAACTAAGGTTATTCCAGAATTTGCCCTTGATAGAGTTCTTGATTTTGATCTAGAGGAAATTTATATGTATTGTGCGGTGAATTGCATTGAGAATCCTTATATTACCAAGTATATAAAGAAAAGAAAACAAATAGAAGATGAAGAGAATACTAATGAAAGGGAAGAGACTTCCCAATATCCTCCTATTATTTCTTACGATGAATCAGGGAACGAGGAGGAGCTTTCTATTCGACCAATCTCAATAATAAGGAGCTCAAAAGAGAGGGTTAAACCCACACATGAGGTGAAAAAGAAAAAGAAAAGACGGAGAAGCAAAGGTAGAAAGGTATCTCTCACAAATGATGTTGCTCCTATTACTCATTGTGATGATGATAATTGCTATACTATTGGTGCTATCCATACTATTAATGATGAGAGTGATTATCCTTATGATATAAAAAGGCCCAAGCTTGGGGATGCTATGTTTGATGAAGATGATGTTTTTGAGAATATATTTGCTGCAATTAATGTTTGTCCCAAGCTTGGGGATGCTACGTTTCATGAAGATGATATTTTTAGTCTCCCGAGTTTTGATATGCAAATTTATAATGATGATAGCATGCCTCCTACTTATGATGATTATATTGATGAAAGTGGGTTTGGAAGAGTGTCAACTTTAGGAAGTAATGATCCCACTATTTTGGAGGATGTTGAATCTTATTATTATAATTATGAAAGTGGATTTGGATAGGTCATGACTTTATTTAGTAATGATTCCACTGTCTTGGAAGAGGTTTCAATTGATTATGATGAGAACAAAGTTGCTACTTATGATGATTATTGCTACGAAACTTATGCTATAAAAAGTAGTGATGATTATATTTATAAAACTTGTCATGATTATGATTACCCTTTTTCTGAATAATACTCTTTTAATGTGGAAACAATTTATAGTATTCTTGTCTCTTATGATACTCCCACTATCCTGAAAGAGAAGAATTTTGCTTATGTGGAGAGTAATAAAAATTCTATGCAAGTAGATCATGAAAAGAATGCTTTAGGTGCTGGTTATATTGTTGAATTCATTCATGATTCTACTGAAAATTATTATGAGGGAGGAATATATGCTTGTAGGAATTGCAATAATATCAAGTTTCCTCTCTATGTGTTGAAAATTTTGAAGTTATGCTTGTTTTGCCTTCCTATGCTAGTTGATTATTGTTCCCATAAGTTGTTTGCTCACAAAATCCCTATGAATAGGAAGTGGGTTAGACTTAAATGTGCTAGTCATATTCTTCATGATGCTCTCTTTATGTTTCGATTCTTATGTCTTATGTGAGCATCATTGAAATCATCATGCCTAGTTAGGGGCGTTAAACGTTAGCGCTTGTTGGGAGGCAACCCAATTTTATTTTAGTTTTTTTTTGCTTTTTGGTTCTGTTTAGGAATAAATAATTCTTCTAGCTTCTGTTTAGATGTGTTTTTATGTTTTATTTAGTGTTTGTGCCAAGTTAAACCTATAGGATCTTCTTGGGTGATAGTTATTTGATCTTGCTGAAAATTCCAGAAACTTTCTGTTCACGAAAACAATTGTTAAAAATCACCAGAATGTGATGAAATACTGATTCCAATTTCAGTAGATCAATAAACAAATTATCTAGGTCTTCATAGTTTTGTAGAATTTTTGGAGTTCCAGAAGTTTGCGTTAGTTACAGATTACTACAGACTGTTCTGTTTTTGACAGATTCTGTTTTTCGTGTGTTGTTTGCTAATTTTAATGAATCTGTGGCTAGTAAAAGATTTTATAAACCATAGAGAAGTTGGAATACAGTAGGTTTAACACCAATATAAATAAAGAATGAGTTCATTACAGCACCTTGAAGTGGTGTTTTGTTTTCTTTCGCTAACGGAGCTGACGAGATTTTCTGTTAAGTTTTGTGTCGTGAAGTTTTCAAGTTTGGGGTAAAGATTCGATGGACTATGGAATAAGGAGTGGCAAGAGCCTAATCATGGGGATTCCCAAGGCACCCCAAGGTAATATTTAAGGACAACCAAGAGCCTAAGCTTGGGGATGCCCCGGATGGCATCCCCTCTTTCGTCTTCGTTCATCGGTAACTTTATTTGGAGCTATATTTTTATTCACCACATGATATGTGTTTTGCTTGGAGCGTCATTTTATTTTATTTTGTTTTCCTTGCTGTTTGAATAAAGTATCAAGATCTGAAATTCTTAAATGAGAGAGAGTCTTCACATAGCTACATAATTATTTAACTACTCATTGATCTTCACTTATATCTTTTTGGAGTAGTTTGTCATTTACTCGTGTGCTTCACTTATATCCTATGAGTAAATGGTTGAATGATTTGAATGTCATAAATGTGAAATTATATATGTTTCATATGCTTATCCCATGGGGAGTATTGACTTCACATATAAGAAGTAGAGGTGGTAAATTTATTGAAGGTTAGCAAACATTGTATTGGTCACTTGAACAATTCCTGAAAGAATATTGAAGGAAGAGAGATTTCACATATAATACACTATTTAGACATCTTTTGTAATTGTGAGAACTCATTAAAATATGACATGCGAAAAGGTTGATGTTGGACAAGGAAGAGAACGTAATGGGTTATGTTTTCTTATATCCGAAATAAAGTATATTGTCATGGATCACCCAACACGTTGAGCTTGCCTTTCCCCCTCATGCTAGCCAAATTCTTTGCACCAAGTAGAGATACTACTTGTGCTTCCAAACATCCCTTAAACCAGTATTGCCATGAGAGTCCACCATACCTACCTATGGATTGAGTAAGATCCTTCAAGTAAGTTGTCATCGGTGCATGCAATAAAAATTGCTCTCTAAATATGTATGATCTTTTAGTGTGGAGAAAATAAGCTTTATACGATCTTGTGATATGTAAGCAATAAAAGCGACGGACTGCATAATAAAGGTCCCTATCACAAGTGGCAATCTAAAGTGACGTTCCCTCGCATTAAGATTTTGTGCATCCAACTATAAAAGCGCATGGCAACCTCTGCTTCCCTGAGAAGGGCCTATCTTTTATTCTTGTGCAAGAGTCATGGTCATCTTCACCTTTCCTTTTTACATTTTATCCTTTGGCAAGCACATTGTGTTGGAAAGATTCTGATATATATATATCCAATTGGATGTAAGGCATCATGAACTATTATTGTTGACATTACCCTTGAGGTAAAAGGTTGGGAGGCGAATCCATAAGCCCCTATCTTTCTCTGTGTCTGATTAAAACTTTGAACCCATAAATATCGCAAGAGTGTTAGAAATTGTGAAAGACTAAATGATAGTTGAGTATGTGGAGTTTGCTAAATCAAAGCTCTGACATAGACTCTTCCTGAGAATAAGATGAATTGTAATTGTTTGATGACTGATAACACGGTTTGTTAGTTTTCAAGAAATTTGATGATCTATACTTTAACATGTGAATAGCTTGTTACTTGATCATGAGAAGCTTTATGAGATGAGCTACTGTTATGATATATAAGGATGCTAGAAAAGGTGATCGAAATTATCATTGATCAAACTTGTGCGCCTGCTAGCATTCACACTTCATAAATTATTTCTTTTATCATTTACCTACTCGAGGACGAGTAGGAATTAAGCTTGGGGATGCTGATATGTCTTCAACGTATCTATAATTTATGACGTATTCATGCTATTATATTATCTATTTTGGATGTTTATGGGCTTTATTAAACACATTTATATTATTTTTGGGACTAACCTATTAACCCAGAGCCCAGTGCAAATTGCTGTTTTTTGCCTATTTTAGTGTTTCGCAGAAAAGGAATATCAAACGGACTCCAAACGTAAAGAAACCTTTGGGAGAGTTATTTTTGGAACGGAAGCAATCCAGGAGACTTGGAGTAGACGTCAGGGAAGCTTCGAGGTGGCCACGAGGCAAGGAGGCGCGCCTGCCCCCACTGGGCGCGCCCCCACCCTCGTGGGCCCCTCGTGGCTCCCCTGACCGACTTCTTTCGCCTATATATATCCATATACCCAAAAAATATCGGGGAACACAATATATCAGGAGTTCCGCCGCTGCAAGCCTCTGTAGCCACCAAAAACCAATCGGGACCCTATTCCGGCACCCTGCCAGAGGGGGGAATCCCTCACCGGTGGCCATCTTCATCATCCCGGCGCTCTCCATGAAGAGGACGGTGTAGTTCACCCTCAGGGCTGAGGGTATGTACCAGTAGCTATGTGTTTGATCTCTCCCTCTCTCTCGTGTTCTTGATTTGGCACGATCTTGATGCATCGCGAGCTTTTCTATTATAGTTGGATCTTATGATGTTTCTCCCCCTCTACTCTCTTGTAATGGGTCGAGTTTTCCCTTTGAAGTTATCTTATCGGATTGAGTCTTTAAGGATTTGAGAACACTTGATGTATGTCTTGCATGTGCTTATCTGTGGTGACAATGGGATATCACGTGATTCACTTGATGTATGTTTTGGTGACCAACTTGCGGGTTCCGTGACCTCGTGAACTTATGCATAGGGGTTGGCACACGTTTTCGTCTTGACTCTCCGGTAGAAACTTTGGGGCACTCTTTGAAGTTCTTTGTGTTGGTTGAATAGATGAATCTGAGATTGTGTGATGCATATCGTATAATCATACCCACGGATACTTGAGGTGACATTGGAGTATCTAGGTGACATTAGGGTTTTGGTTGATTTGTATCTTAAGGTGTTATTCTAGTACGAACTCTATGATAGATCGAACGGAAAGAATAGCTTCGTGTTATTTTACTACGGACTCTTGAATAGATCGATCAGAAAGGATAACTTTGAGTTGGTTTCGTACCCTACCATAATCTCTTCATTTGTTCTCTGCTATTAGTGACTTTGGAGTGACTCTTTGTTGCATGTTGAGGGATACTTATATGATAAAATTATGTTATTATTGTTGAGAGAACTTGCACTAGTGAAAGTATGAACCCTAGGCCTTGTTTCCTAGCATCGCAATACCGTTTGTGCTCACTTTTATCATTAGTTACCTTGCTGTTTTTATATTTTCAGATTACAAAAACCTATATCTACCATCCATATTGCACTTGTATCACCATCTCTTCGCCGAACTAGTGCACCTATACAATTTACCATTGTATGGGGTGTGTTGGGGACACAAGAGACTCTATGCTATTTGGTTGCAGGGTTGCTTGAGAGAGACCATCTTCAACCTACGCCTCCCACGGATTGGTAAACCTTAGGTCATCCACTTGAGGGAAATTTGCTACTGTCCTACAAACCTCTGCACTTGGAGGCCCAACAACGTCTACAAGAAGAAGGTTGTGTAGTAGACATCAAGCTCTTTTCTGGCGCCGTTGCCGGGGAGGTGAGTGCTCGAAGGTATATCTTTAGATCTTGCAATCGAATCTTTTATTTTCTTGTTTTATCACTAGTTTAGTCTATAAAAGAAAACTACAAAAAAATGGGATTGAGTTTGCCTCATACGCTTCATCTTTTTAATATCTTTCATGAGAATGATGGAAAGGAAAATTGTGCTCAATTGCTAGAAGAAGAATGCATTAGAATGTTTGGCACTAAATCTCTGAATGATGAGCATGATTGCAACGTTGTTAGTATGAACTCTTTGAATATCCATAGTACTAATAATGATTGCACTAGTCATGATGAAAATATCTCTTATAAGCATGTCGATTTTTGTGGAGTGCATAGAGTTTGCAAGTACATACCAAACAGAGAAGATAGATTTTGCAAGAAACGCTAGATGTTTGTGCTGAAAATTTAAACTGTCTTAGACGTACTTGTGAACTTTGCAATGAACGTGATCATTTCAGTACCCAATGCAAATTGTTTCATGATCGTATCGTGTCCAAAAATTGTGATGACTTGATTTCCCTTGCACATCATAATGAACTTAGTTTGCTTTTGGGTTATGAAGAAATGAAATTATAACTAAGGTTATTCCAGAATTTGCCCTTGATAGAGTTCTTGATTTTGATCTAGAGGAAATTTATATGTATTATGCGGTGTTGAGAATCCTTATATTGCCAATTATATAAAGAAAAGAAAACAAATAGAAGATGAAGAGAATACTAATGAAAGGGAAGATACTTCCCAATATCCTCCTATTACTTCTTATGATGAATCGGGGAACGAGTAGGAGCTTTCTATTCAACCAATCTCATTAATAAGGAGCTCAAAAGAGAGGGTTAAACCCACACATGAGGTGAAAAAGAAAAATAAAAGACATAGAAGAAAAGGTAGAAAGGTATCTCTCCCAAATGATGTTTCTCCTATTACTCATTGTGATGATGATAATTGCTATACTATTGGTGCTATCCATACTATTAATGATGAGAGTGATTATGCTTATGATATGAAAAGGCCCAAACTTGGGGATGCTCTGTTTGATGAAGATGATGTTTTTGAGAATATATTTGCTGCAATTAATGTTTGTACCAAGCTTGGGGATGCTACATTTCATGAAGATAATATTTTTAGTCTCCCGAGTTTTGATATGCAAATTTATAATGATGATAGCATGCCTCCTACTTATGATGATTATATTGATGAAAGTGGGTTTGGAAGAGTGTCAACTTTAGGAAGTAATGATCCAACTATTTTGGAGGATGTTGAATCTTATTATGATAATTATGAAAGTGGATTTGGAGAGGTCATGACTTTATTTAGTAATGATTCCACTATCTTGGAAGAGGTTTCAATTGATTAGGATGAGAACAAAATTGCTACTTATGATGATTATTGTGACGAAACTTATGCTATAAAAAGTAGTGATGATTATATTTATAAAACATGTCATGATTATGATTACCCTTTTTCTGAATAATACTCTTTTAATGTAGAAACAATTTATAGTATTCGAGTCTCTTATGATACTCCCACTATCCTGAAAGAGAAGAATTTTGCTTATGTGGAGAGTAATAAAAATTCTATGCAAGTAGATCATGAAAAGAATGCTTTAGGTGCTGGTTATATTGTTGAATTCATTCATGATGCTACTGAAAATTATTATGAGGGAGGAATATATGCTTGTAGGAATTGCAATAATATCAAGTTTCCTCTCTATGTGTTGAAAATTTTGAAGTTATGCTTGTTTTGCCTTCCTATGCTAGTTGATTATTGTTCCCATAAGTTTTTTGCTCACAAAATCCCTATGCATAGGAAGTGGGTTAGACTTAAATGTGCTAGTCATATTCTTCATGATGCTCTCTTTATGTTTTGATTCTTATGTCTTATGTGAGCATCATTGAAATCATCATGCCTAGCTAGGGGCGTTAAACATTAGCGCTTGTTTCGAGGCAACCCAATTTTATTTTAGTTTTTTTGCTTTTTGGTTCTGTTTAGGAATAAATAATTCTTCTAGCTCGATGTTTTCTTTATGTTTTAATTAGTGTTTGTTCCAAGTTAAACCTATAGGATCTTCTTGGATAATAGTTATTGGATCTTGCTGAAAATTCCAGAAACTTCCTGTTCACGAAAACAATTGTTAAAAATCACCAGAATGTGATAAAAGACTGATTCCAGTTGCAGTAGATCAATAAAAAAATTATATAGGTCTTCCTATTTTGGTAGAATTTTTGGAGTTCCAGAAGTTAGCGTTAGTTACAGATTACTACAGACTGTTCTGTTTTTGATAGATTCTGTTTTTCGTGTGTTGTTTGCTTATTTTAATGAATCTATGGCTAGTAATAAAGTTTATAAACCAAAGAGAAGTTGGAATACAGTAGGTTTAACACCAATATAAATAAAGAATGAGTTCATTACAGTACCTTGAAGTGGTGTTTTCTTTTCTTTCGCTAACGGAGCTCACGAGATTTTCTGTTAAGTTTTGTGTTGTGAAGTTTTCAAGTTTTGGGTAAAGATTCGATGCACTATGGAATAAGGAGTGGCAAGAGCCTAAGCTTGGGGATGCCCAAGGCACCCCAAGGTAATATTTAAGGACAACCAAGAGCCTAAGCTTGGGGATGCCCCGGATGGCATCCCCTCTTTCGTCTTCATTCATCGGTAACTTTACTTGGAGCTATATTTTTATTCACCATGTGATATGTGTTTTGCTTGGAGCGTCATTTTATTTTATTTTGTTTTGCTTGCTGTTTGAATAAAGCATCAGGCGGCCCGGCTAGTAGCTACCTTCCAAGATGAGTACCCAGAAGAACAAGGAGCCTACATCGTCTTCACCAGTGTGGCTGACGACAAGCACAGTCGACGCCAGCAGTCTCGAGAGGTGAATGTTGTAGCTTCTGAAGCCCTAGAGTTCATGCACTAGTTAGAGAAGCCGATCAGTTGGAGCCGAGCTGACCACCCGGAAGTGATGCCTTCGTTTCTCCTGAGTCCTGATAGATGGCGGTAGCAGCATCAACATCTTGTAGCGCGATACCATGGAGAAGTTGGGCATCAAGCAGAAGCAGCTCCAGCCCAGTCGGACTGTCTTCCATGGCATAGTACCCGGCCTTCCGCACTCACCAATCGGCAAGATGAAGATAGATGTCCTCTTTAGAGACAAAGATCATTTCCACCGAGAGCCCGTCTGGTTTGAAGTAGTTGACCTCGAGAGCCCTTACCATGCACTGCTTAGCCGACCTGCCTTGGCCAAATTCATGGCGGTACCACACTATGCCTACCTTAAGACGAAGATGCCAAGCACCAAAGGGATCATCACCATCTCCGGAGATTACAAGAAGTCATCCGCCTGTGCAGCTGCCAGCAGTCGGTTGGCCGAGTCCCTTGTGATTGCTGCCGAGAAGCGACTCCTTGACCGGGTTGTGGCCATGGCCGGCAAGCAGCCGGACATGTCCCCTGATCCCAAGGAGTCGGAAGCTAAAGGCTCCTTCAAGCTGGCCAAGGAGACAAAGAAGATACCATTGGACCCAGAGCACCCGGAAAGGTACACTATCGTAGGTACAAACCTCGACAGCAAATAGGAAAGCGAGCTCGTCGATTTCCTCCATTAGAATCGGGACATCTTTGCATGGCCTCCTAAGGACATGCCGGGTGTTCCAACGGATCTCGCCGGGCACAAGCTACACGTCCGACCTGACACCAAGCCGGTCAAGCAACCCCTCCGCCGCCTGTCGGAGGAGAAGAGAAGAATTGACAGTGAAGAGATAGCCCGGCTCCTAGCAGCTGGCTTCATTATGGAAGTATTCTATCCGGATTGGCTGGCCAACCTAGTCCTTGTACTGAAGAAGAACAACAAGTAGCGCATGTGTATTGATTATACCAGCCTCAACAAAGCTTGCCCCAAAGATCCATTTGCCTTACCACGGATCGATGAAGTGATAGACTCCATAGCCGGATGCGAGCTGTTGAGTTTTTTGGATGCATATTCAGGGTACCACCAGATCAAGCTGAACCCGGCTGATAGGCTGAAGACCTCTTTCATCACACCACTCGGAGGCTTTTGCTACCTGACGATGACGTTCGGCTTGAGGAATGCCGGCGCCACATTCCAGCGTTGCATGCAGAAGTGCCTCCTCAAGCAGCTCGGCAGAAACGCCCACGTCTATGTCGATGATGTTGTGGTGAAGACGGAGAAGCGTGGGACCTCCTAGAAGATCTCAAGGAGACATTTGAAAATCTGCGCCGGTTTCAGATCAAGCTCAACCCAGAGAAGTGTGTGTTTAGAGTTCCAGCCGGCCAGCTCCTTGGCTTCCTGGTCTCAGAGCGCGGCATTGAGTGCAACCCTGTGAAGATCAAGGCCATCGAGAGGATGGAGAAGCCTACCCAACTGAGAGACATCCAGAAGTTCACTGGCTGCTTGGCATCCATCAACCGCTTCATCAGCCAGCTAGGCGAGAAGGCCCTTCCCCTGTACCAACTCCTGAAGAAAACCACTCACTTCGAGTGGAATGACAAGGCGGATGAGGCTTTTCTCCAGCTCAAGAAGATGTTGACCATGCCGCCTGTCCTGGCCGCGCCGGCTGCTAAGGAACCCATGCTCCTCTACATCGCCGCCACCAGCCGGGTGGTCAGCACAGTTGATATGTCTCTGCCGTATCTATAATTTTTGATTGTTCCATGCCAATATTATGCAACTTTCATATACTTTTTGGCAACTTTTTATACTATTTTTGGGACTAACATATTGATCCAGCGCCCAGTACCAGTTCCTGTTTATTGCATGTTTTATGTTTCGCAGAATATCCATATCAAACGGAATCCAAATGGGATAAAAACGGACGGAGCTTATTTTTGGAATATTTGGAAAATTCCGGAAGAAAAATCCACGCGAGACGGTGCCCGAGGTGGCCATGAGGCAGGGGGTGCACCCTACCCCCCTGGGCGCGCCCCTGACCCTCGTGGTCCACCTGTAAGGCGGTTGATGCCCTTCTTCGGCCGCAAGAAAGCTATTTTTTGGTAAAAAATCACGCCTAAGGTTTCAATCCAATTGGAGTTACGGATCTCCATATATATACGAAACGGTGAAAGGGCAGCACAGGAGAACGCAGAAACAGAGAGAGACAGAGAGACAGATCCAATCTCGGAGGGGCTCTCGCCCTTCCCACGCCATGGAGACGATGGACCAGAGGGGAAACCCTTCTCCCATCTAGGGAGAAGGTCAAGGAAGAAGAAGAAGGAGGGGGGCTCTCTCCCCCTCGCTTCCGGTGGCGCCGGAACGCCGTCGGGGGCCATCATCATCACCGCGATCTTCACCAACACCTCCGCCATCTTCACCAACATCTCCATCACCTTCCCCCCTCTATTTACAGTGGTCCACTCTCCCGCAACCTGCTGTACCCTCTACATGAACATGGTGCTTTATGCTTCATATTATTATCCAATGATGTGTTGCCATCCTATGATGTCTGAGTAGATTTTCGTTGTCCTATCGGTGGTTGATGAATTGCTATGATTGATTTAATTTGCTTGTGGTTATGTTGCTGTCCTTTGGTGCCCATCATATGAGCGCGCGCGTGGATCACACCATAGGGTTAGTTGTATGTTGATACGACTATGTATTGGAGGGCAAGGGTGACAGAAGCTTCAGCCTAGCATAGAAATTGATGCATACGGGATTGAAGGGGGACCAATATATCTTAATGCTATGGTTGGGTTTTACCTTAATGAACGTTAGTAGTTGCGGACGCTTGCTAATAGTTCCAATCATAAGTGCATAGAATTCCAAGTCAGGGATGACATGCTAGCAGTGGCCTCTCCCACATAAAACTTGCTATCGGTCTAGTAAACTAGTCAATTGCTTAGGGACAATTTCACAACTCCTACCACCACTTTTCCACACTCGCCATATTTACTTTATTGCTTCTTTACTTACAACAGCCCCTAGTTTTTAGTACGTGCTCTTATTTTCTTGCGAGCCTATCCAACAACACCTACAAAGTACTTCTAGTTTCATACTTGTTCTAGGTAAAGCGAACGTCAAGTGTGCGTAGAGTTGTATCGGTGGTCGATAGAACTTGGGGGCATATTTGTTCTACCTTTAGCTACTCGTTGGATTCGACACTCTTACTTATCGAAAGAGGCTACAATTGATCCCCTATACTTGTGGCTTATCAAGAACTTTTTCTGGCGCCGTTGCCGGGGAACAATAGCGTGGGGTGAATATTCTCGCGTGTGCCTGTTTGCTTTATCACTAAGTAATTTTTATTTGGTGTTCGTAGTTGTTTCCTATCTTTAGTTATGGGTAGGAAATGCAAAATACCAAAAAAATTAGTTGTACCTACTGAACCAATGGTTGAAGAACCACTCAAAATCTATCACACTCCTGAAGCTTATTACTTGGATCATCTTCGATCCCTATGTGCTCATGCTGAAACCCCAACTAGCTTAGTTGAGGGCAAATCTTTAGATGAGCATGCCTGTTATGTGTGACACCGTATATCTGAAAAAGGGAAACTTTTGCTGGGTCAAATTCATCGTTTGCAATGCTATGCTTGGAATTTATGTTATATGTATGATTTTACTTATTGTTCTGAAAACCCTAAGAAACACCTTCCCTACCAATGTGAGTTTAGTGATAATGGAATCGTATCTTCATATGCTAAGGGTGTTTATAATTACTATGATGTTCAACAAATTGAAGAATTTGTTGCTTTTAAGGGTGCTTATGAAATTGCTTCGTTGATTGAAAAGTATGGTGCTACTCTTTACAAATCTGAAAATTTTGCCATACTTAAATATTCTATGATAATTATGCTTCTAATGCTTATGTTAAACCATATATTGAGGACTCCCCCGCTGTCCAAGAAGAGACTAATATTTTGCAGGAGTCTACGGAAGAAGAAATTGATGAAACTGTGAGCTCATTGGATGAAAAAGATGAGGAGGAGAGCGAAGAACAAAAGGAGGAAGAGCGGATTGATCACCTGTGCCCACCTTCTAATGAGAGTAACTCTTCAACTCATACATTGTTTAATTTCCCTTCGTGTGTACCGAAGGATGATTGCTATGATGATTGTTATGATCCCGTTGATTCTCTTGAAATATCCCTTTTTGATGATGCTTGCTATGCTTGTGGCCAAGATGCCAATATGAATTATGCTTATGGAGATGAACTTGATATAGTTCCTTATGTTAAAAATGAAATTGTTGCTATTGCACCCACGCATGATAGTCCTATTATCTTTTTGAATTCTCCCAACTACACTATATCGGAGAAGTTTGCACTTATTAAGGATTATATTGATGGGTTGCCTTTTACCGTTGCACATGATGATTTTGATAGATATGATATGCATGTGCTTGCTGCTCCTACTTGCAATTATTATGAGAGAGGAACTATACCTCCACCTCTCTATGTTTCCAACACGATAAAATTGCAAGAAATTGTTTATACTATGCATTGGCCTTTACTTTGTGTGCATGAATTGTTCTTTTATGACATGCCGATGCATAGGAAGAGAGTTAGACTTCGTCATTGCTTGATATACGTTACTTTGTGCTCACTACTAAATTACAAATCATTGCTAATTAAAATTGGCTTTGATATACCTTGGGATCCGGGTGGATTCACTACTTGAGCACTATATGCCTAGCTTAATGGCTTTAAAGAAAGCGTTGCCAGGGAGACAACCCGGAAGTTTTAGAGAGTCATTTATTTCTGTTTGAGTTCTTTCATATAGTTTAAAAACAACAAAAATAAAGAGGGGAACCCAAAACTTTTTCAAAAAGAAAAGCAAAAGTGAGAAAGACAAGCATTGTTAAAGTGGGAGCTAGCCTTGAACTTTATTCATGCTCACGGAAACTTTGTGAATCTTGATTACAGAAACTTTTCAACAAAAATAATTATCCCCTTGTACAATTCCATTGTATTATAAAAATAATGTGCCAAGGTTTGCCTTTAGGATGTTTACAATGCTTGTTGGTTTGTACGGTGCAGGACCGAGACTTTGGCTGTAGTGCGCGATTTTACATTTTTTACTGGAATGTCAAACAGTTCTGATTCTTTTTGAACTGTCTTTCTGTACAAATTGTTTATTTTGCCTAATGTTTGTAGAATTTTTCAAGTGTCAGAAGTATGGTGAATGTTCAGATTATTACAGACTGTTCTGTTTTAGACAGATTTTGTTTTTGAGGCATAGTTTGCTTGTTTTGATGAAACTATCAATTTATATCAGTGGATTAAGCCATGAAAAAGTTATACTACAGTAGACACAATGCAAAAACAAAATATGAATTGGTTTGCAACATTACTTAGAGTTGTGATTTTCTTTATTATACTAACGGATTTTACCGAGTTTTCTGTTGAAGTTTTGTGTGGATGAAGTGTTCGATGATCGAGGAGGTCTCGATGTGAGAAGAAGGAAGAGAGGCAAGAGCTCAAGCTTGGGGATGCCCGAGGCACCCCAAGTAAATATTCAAGGAGACTCAAGTGTCTAAGCTTGGGGATGCCCCGGAAGGCATCCCCTCTTTCTTCAACAAGTATCGGTATGTTCGGATTCGTTTCGTTCATGCGATATGTGCAATCTTGGAGCGTCTTTTGCATTTAGTTTTCATTTTTCTTTTACGCACCATGTTGGTATGAGATAGTCCTTGGTTGATTTATAGAATGCTCTTTGCACTTCACTTATATCTTTTGAGTATGGCTTTATAGAATGCTTCATGTGCTTCACTTATATCATTTGAAGTTTGGATTGCGTGTTTCTCTTCACTTAGACAACCGCCATTTGTAGAATGCTCTTTTGCTTCACTTTTACTTGTTAGAGAGTGGGCATCTCTTTTGTAGAAAGAATTAAACTCTCTTGCTTCACTCATATCCATTTAGAGAGATGACAGGAATTGGTCATTCACATGGTTAGTCATAAAATCCTACATAAAACTTGTAGATCACTGAATATGATATGTTTGATTCCTTGCAATAGTTTTGCGATATAAAGGTGGTGATATTAGAGTCGTGCTAGTTGAGTAATTGTGAAATTGAGAAGTACTTGTGTTGAGGTTTGCAAGTCCCGTAGCATGCACGTATGGTGAACCGTTATGTAACGAAGTTGGAGCATGAGGTATTTATTGATTGTCTTCCTTATGAGTGGCGGTCGGGGACTTTTTGATTGTTCCATGCCAATATTATGCAACTTTCATATACTTTTTGGCAACTTTTTATACTATTTTTGGGACTAACATATTGATCCAGTGCCCAGTGCCAGTTCCTGCTTGCTGCATGTTTTATGTTTCGCACAATATCCATATCAAACGGAATCCAAACGGGATAAAAACGGAATCCAAAAGGCTGCGAGTATCGAACGCCTCCTCCTGGGCGTTAAAACTTGCCTATTCCCAAGGAGTTGTACCCGAGAGACGGTTGGGTTACCCACATCCGTGTTGATAAGAATCCCTTAATAAGGGGACACGATCTCAGCTTGGATAAGATGTGCCTATAAAGCTGCGCCTCAAATCGCGGGGCGGCAGGCCAACAAACGGTTCAAAATAATGACGAAGTGGTGACGTGGCGTCACGCTATGAACAGTTGCCAGTGGATTGGACTTATAAATTTTTATGCCCTCTGTGGAAATATACGAAACTCATGTTGTAGACCCAGACACGTTCGTTGCATCCTAAGACCATTGTGGAGTATTCGAAAAGGGGAACCCGCCTTGCAATGCTGAAGACAAAACTGCGTACCGGACTCCTCGTCATTGAAGCTAGGTTCAGGGGCTACTGAGGGAGTCCTGGACTATGGGGTCCTTGGGCGTCCGGCCTGTTATCCATGGGCCGGACTGATGTGCCGTGAAGATACAAAGACCGAAGACTCTACCCGTGTCCGGATGGGACTCTCCTTGGCGTGGAAGGCAAGCTTGGCGATCAAATATGTAGATTCCTTTCTTTGTAACCGACCTTGTGTAACCCTAGATCCTCCCGGTGTCTATATAAACCAGAGGACTTAGTCCGGAGGGGAGAGACTCATTACCATAGTCGTACAGGCTAGACTTTTAGGGTTTAGCCATTACGATCTCGTGGTAGATCAACTCTTGTAATACTCATATTCATCAAGATCAATCAAGCAGGAAGTAGGGTATTACCTCCATAGAGAGGGCCCGAACCTGGGTAAACATTGTGTCCCCTGTCCCCTGTTACCATCGACCTTAGACGCACAGTTCGGGACCCCCTACCCGAGATCCGCCGGTTTTGACAGCGACAACGCCTTCGGCCCTTTGTTCCTCGCGGCGAGCCTCAATGGCCTAGTTGGCGGCGATGGAATTGCCGGGGAAGAAGCCTGTACAAGCAAAGCAATAAGTCAGAAATCAGAAGCTAGAGGCCGGCTCACTTAACAACCGACGGCTGAGAGAAAGAGAAGAAAGCTCACCATCGACTATGTCTTCGATCTTGCCATAGCCGACAGTCAGTGCCGCCTTCGTCTCAGCCCAACCTGAGCGCTCGGTCTCAAACTCATCCAGGAGCCTGGCTTTGTTGTCTTCCACCTGCCTCAGGGCCGCCTTGTGAAGTTCCGCCTGGTCCTTCAGTTCCTTGGCCAGGCGGTCGCGCTCCTGGGCCGCCCTGTTGCACTCGTCCTCCTTGGCACGCAGCGCGGTGTTGGCTTCGCCCAGTTGCTGCTGCAAGGCGACGTTGTCTTCTGCACGGACAAGAAAGAAAAGATATCAACAATCAAGAAGGAAGAAAAACAATTGTTGGAAGATCCGACCCGACTGCTCAGCAGTCGGCCCATATCTCGGGGACTATAGCCCGTGGGTGCGCTGACGCACCCCCACAGAGAGAGAAGATGGAGTGCTTACTATGGCTTTCCATCAAGTCAGCGGTCCGTCGGTCCAGCTCCCGGACATTGGCATTGAAGGTGGCCGCGCGGATTCTTTGGTAATCCTGCAACAAAGCAACAGAAAGAGAAGTGAGTCAGAAGCCCAGAACCCACTATGATGTTCGAGGCCGCCTGCTCAGCAGCCGGCCCAGAACTCGGGGACTACACCCAGATTACAGGAATCAAAAGTAGGAAGCAAGTCACGTACTCGAACGGTGGCCCGCGTCTTCACAAACGCCTTCATGCATTGCGAAAGGGCGGCGGCTTCGGCTCTGAAATCGGCCTGGACGTCCTGCGCCGCCTTGATCAAGGCGCTCGTCCCGCCCCCGTGCACCCACTCTGTCGGTGCAGCACTGCTGGCTTCGGCTCCAGGGGCCGACGAACTGGCGCTCCCGACCTCCATCGGCCTCGGCGCCGATGCCGCTTTCTCCACACGGCGGCGCACTGGAGTGCGGGCCGTAGGAGCCGACCCCACCACCAGCTCGCCCCCGGCTGGCGGCACCAATGGGTCAGCCGGCTGGCTGCCCTGCGCTTCTGAAGTCGGCAATTGCGGAGGTGCCTCCGTCTCTGGCAAGACAGCATCACCGCCTTCCCTCTCCGTGACCGGCTGCTCGTCGCCGGCTCCTCCAGCTGGCGCTGAGCTCTCTGGCGCTGGTGGCGCAGAGCGCAGGGGGGTGATGAGCTACGGGATCTGCTGGCGCGCGGCATCCCCTGCCCGCTTCTTTGCCGCGGCGTCGGCTTGGGCCTTGGCCGCGGCGTCTGCGTCCGCTTGCGCTGCCTTGGCTGCGGCCGCCTTATCGGCCTCCGCCTTCTTGGTGGCGGCTTCTTTCTCCTCCCGCACCTCCCGTGCATTCCTTTCCTGCGCCTCATAGAGATCGGCGGCCGGGTCTATATGGCGGTTGTTGGTGGAGCCCTCCGCCACCCCGATGACGGAGGCTGAGGGTGACCGCTCAAGAGAGAGCGGGGCTCTGCTCAAAAAAGGTAAAAAGGAGATTCAGAAGGAGTCGACAAGATAAAAGAATAAAAGAAGACACAATAGAAATTGGAAACTTATGCCGACACCATCGGAGGCTGCTTGGGGGTCTTCTGGAACTTGGCCGCCTTCGCAGCGGCCTCGCGTCGCTTGGTCGTGGCGGCCGTGTTCTTCGCCGCAGCGGCCGAGTGCTTGGGCTTCTTGGGGTGGCTGCCGAATAGCAGTGCGCCTCGGCGCTTCGGCCCACCGCCTGGTGTGGTCGGTGCGGCTGAGGAGCTCGGACCCGCCCTGTCGACAGGCGGAGGGCGGCGCGGCACCTCCTCTTCCTCCTCATAATCGTCCGGCCAGTTCTCTATGCCGCCGCCTCCTCCTTCAGAGCCGCCTGCCCCGCCACCTCCGCCTGCGGCGTCGTCCTTCAGGGCGGCCGCCCCCAAGTCAGGGTCCGCCATGTCGCTCACCTCCCTGTCCGGCATGTAGTCGACATTGGCCTCCGGCTGGGAGGGGTGGATCTGCATCATGGTCGAGCTGGTTAGTCGGCAAGAGAGAGTCTGGCAAGACAGAACCCGGCAAGAGGGAAAGAAAAGAGTCAAGAGCTTACCATAGGCGGCGGATGTGCGCGGGAGTATGGCCGCTTGCCGAACCGCGATTCCTCCTCCTCGAGCTTGAGGTCGGCAATCTCGTTCACCAGGTGGGCCACCTCTGCGGTCGACATCTCCTTTTTGCACATCCGGCATGGGTCGCGATGCCCGCTCATTTGGATCATCATATGAGGCCGGCCTTGAAGCGGGAGGATCCGGCGCACCACGAAGGCAACTAGCAAGTCGGACGCCTTGAGGCCTTCCGACTTCGTCATCACCTTGAGGCGGGCGATAGCGGCGGAGGCGCCGCGACAGCGGCTTCGGCTTGAATCCCCAATTCGTGCGGGGCTCAGCAGGCGGACCAGCCACATAAGGCGGTGGGTTGACGAAGTCGATCGCCGGGTTGACGTTCTTCACATAGAAGTACGACTTCTGCCACAGCTTGACCGACTGTATCAACTTGATGGCAGGAAAGGCGTTTCTAGCACTCGGACGCCGCACCGCAATGAAGGCTCCACACTGCGCCGCCTCGTCCTTGACGGCGGTGCCAAGCTTGGTGTAGAAAAAGGCCCCCGAGAGCTCGAGGGTGGGGAGGATGCCAAGATAACCCTCGCATAGAGTGACGAAAGCCGACAGCAGCACCACCGTGTTTGGTGTGAGGTGGTGCGGCTGGAGTCGGAAGAAAGTCAAGAAAGAGCGGAGGAAGCCGCTCGCCGGCAGGCCGAAGCCATGGAGGAAGTGCGAGCGGAAGATGACGCGCTCGCCTTCCTCCGGCGCCGGCGAGATCTCGTCAGCGCGCGGCACGCATACCTTGACGTAGCTCGCGCCGGGCAGCCGCCACGTGTCGCAGAGGAATGTGGGGTGGTCTTCATGTATGTTGGAGCCGTCCCAGTCGCCGGAGCGCTCCATGACGGCTCGAGCTCGACAAAGACGAAGGGCAATGACGAGCGCGCGGGCCCACGGCGGAGCGGAGAGAGGGCTCAGGAAGAAGAAGCTTGACGATGACGGCGAGCCGCGGCAGCACTTCGATGGAGCGCGGAGTGCTGCGGTGGCAAAGAAGAAGAAAGGGCAAAAAGAGGCAGGGGAGAGGAGGCACGCGTGCTTCAGCCACTCTCCTCCTCCCCCTACTTACCGCGCAGGATCATGGGATCGTGGGATTAACGGCACCCACAACCCCAAGACCCTGCACTTACCGCACTTACCGCGTAGTAATGGCGCATGGTAAAAGCGCACGGGATCCCAACCGCCCGCATCGGCCGCAGCAGGTCCGCGCGTGTGTCAAGGCCCGGTGGTGGTGGGCCCGGCCTGCAGCGACGTCCCGTCACGCGTGGGCTGGTAGGCCGGCCCGGCCAGCTGATGCCGCGTGGCGCGCGTGCGGCCGGCGGCAAGCCTAGATGCCTAGCTAGCACGCCACATGGCTCCCACCGCGATGGTTCAAAATTCACCAGTTGGCTCGCCTGGCCATGGTCGACTCCTGGCAGTCGGCGTTCCAAAGGACGGACAAGATAGGCAACCAGGACCGCATGGAGTAGGAAGCTGCCGGGGTACCCCGCCTTGTCAGCCGTGGCGACCCACCAGCTTCGGGGACTACTGTCGGAGTTATTGGCCATGGGTAGCCTCATCTGCCCCCAATGGCATTTCAAGACATCGGGGCCGACTGCGCCGCTCGAGCATCACAGATTGATCTCCGCCTTCTTGAGGCTGGCTGGTCCAAGCAGCCGGCTGCCAGAAGGCGGCGGACCCTAGAAGACGGCCATGAAGTGGGCCGCCTCCTTGCAGGCGGCCTCCAAAGAGGCCGGCTCCTGGCAGGCGGCCCCAGGCGCCCTCAAAGACTGCGCCCTCATAAACACGACGGGACGGGGTGTGGCTACGGCGAAGCCTGCCACCCTCGAATCCAAGGAAGGTCGTGGCCATAGTGTGTTGTACAAGCAGGAGATCTCCTGCACGGCGCGGCAGTGTTGCCACTCCGCCCGTGAACTCACCCGAATCAGAGAGGACCATGCTCCCACGACGGATGATCGGTACGGCCTTCAGGCGGCGGGCCCTACCTGCCCGTGAGAAGCCAGAAGGCGGCAAGCCCCGGCCAGTCGGCCTAGGGGCAGGTCGGCACCCAGAAGGCGGCCCTCCCCCTTCCTAGGAGTTTGTGCGCCATTAACCAGAAGAGATGGGGAATGGCTACAGTGAACGCCCGCCAGGCGGCGGAACTGTAGCCATGACTTCCCCGACAAAGCAAGCGTCATTAGAAGCACGGCTACAGTGCTTAGCAGCCAGCAAGACCCGCAAGCGGCGGGCACAGCCTGTCGGCCAAGTACAAGACAGCCGGTGGGGCCCACCAGCCGGCGGGCCCCAGCAGCCAGCGGAGAAGCCGGCCACAAGAGACATTGACGGCCCGGGCCTATACCCGGCCAGTTTACCATTGTACCCCTAGGGGGTAGGCCTATATAAACCCCCAGGGCACCCATGCAAAGGGTTTAGATCTTTAGCCAAACACACACACATAGAGACAGGGGAGAGCTAGCCTTGCCCTTCTTCCTCCTCTAGCAAACAGCTCCAGGAGCAACTTCTAGCTACCCGCTGAGATAATCATGCGGATACCCCGCAGAGCAGGACTAGGGGTGTTATCTCCTAGGAGAGCCCCAAACCTGGGTAAAGTTCACCGGCGTACGTGTCTACAGCTTATCCTGCTTCCTGGCACCGACGACGTCTTACTATCCCCCACCATGATAAGCCACCCGTTGGCATATGTCGCACCAAAATCCAGACAGACACCGACAGGGGGCACCCCAAAAACACACCAAGTCTTCTCTTAGCCGTGTGCGGTGCCCCCTCCACAGTTAGACACCTCGGTCATTTCATCGTAGTGCTTAGGTGAAGCCCTGCGCCGGTAACTTCATCATCACCGTCGCCACGCCGTCGTGCTGACGGAGCTCTCCCTCGTCCTCAACTGGATCAAGAGCTCGAGGGACGTCATCGTGTTGAACGTTTGCTGAACACGGAGGTGCCGTACGTTCGGTACTTGTATCGGTTGGATCGTGAAGACGTTTGACTACATCAACCGCGTTACTGAACGCTTCCACTTTCGGTCTACGAGGGTACGTGGACACCCTCTCCCCGCTCGTTGCTATGCTTCTCCTAGATAGATCTTGCATGATCGTAGGATAATTTTTGAAATACTACGTTCCCCAACAGAACCAGGCAACACTAGTAAACAGCACCTGCACACAAATAACAAATACTCGCAACCCGACGTATAAAAGGGGTTGGCAACCCCTTTCGGGCAACAGCGCCAGAAATTGGCAAACGGACGTGAGAGAGTAGTAAATATTGATAGATCGAATGCCAAATAAAATAAAGTGCAGCAAGATATTTTTGTATTTTTGGTTTAATAGATCTGAAAATAAAAGCAAAGGAAAATAGATCACAAAGGCAAATATATTAAAGAAGAGACCCGGGGGCCGTAGGTTTCACTAGTGGCTTCTTTCGAGTAAAATAGCAAATGGTGGGTGAACAAATTACTTTTGGGAAATTGATAAAACTTCAAATAATCCAGGCAATGATCATTATATAGGCATCACATCCAAGATTAGTAGACCGACTCCTGCCTGCATCTACTACTATTACTCCACATATCGACCGCTATCCAGCAAGCATCTAGTGTATTAAGTTCATGGAGAAACAGAGTAATGCAATAAGAACGATGACATGATGTAGACAAGATCTATTTATGTAGAAATAGACCCCATCATTTTATCCTTAGTAGCAACGATACATACGTGTCGGTTCCCCTTCTGTCACTGGGATCAAGCACCGTAAGATCGAACCCACTACAAAGCACCTCTTCCCATTGCAAGATAAATAGATCAAGTTGGCCAAACAAAACCCAAATATCGGAGAAAAAATACGAGGCTATAAGCAATCATGTGTATAAGAGATCAAAGAAGACTCAAATAACTTTCATGGATAAAAAGATAGATCTGATCATAAACTCAAAGTTCATCGGATCCCAACAAACACACCGCAAAAAGAGTTACATCATATGGATCTCCAAGAGACCATTGTATTGAGAATCAAACGAGAGAGAGGAAGCCATCTAGCTACTAACTACGGACCCGTAGGTCTACAAGGAACTACTCACGCATCATCGGAGAGGCACCAATGGAAGTGGTGAACCCCTCCGTGATGGTGTCTAGATTGGATCTGGTGGTTCTGGACTCTGTGGCGGCTGGAATTGATTTTCGTCAACTCATTTAGGGTTTTTGGAATATTGGGGTAATTATAGAGCAAAGAGGCGGTCCGGGGGGTACACAAGGTGGGCACAACCCACCAAGGCACGCCAGGGCCTCCAGGCGTGCCCTAGTGGGTTGTGCTCCCCTTGGAGCACCCCCTAGGTGCTTCTCCGGCCCACTGGATGTCTTATGGTCCAAAAAATCCTCAAAAAGTTTCGCTGTGTTTGGACTCCGTTTGGTATTGATTTCCTACGATGTAAAAAACATGCAGAAAACAGCAACTGGCACTTGGCGCTATGTCAATAGGTTAGTACAAAAAATGATATAAAATGATTATTAAACATCCAAGAATGATAATATAACAGCATGGAATCATCAAAAAATATAGATATGTTGGAGACGTATCAGCATCCCCAAGTTTAATTCCTGCTCGTCCTCAAGTAGGTAAATGATAAAAACAGAATTTTTGATGTGGAATGCTGCCTAACATGTCATCTCATATTCTTTTCTTTATAGCATGGATATTTGGACTTTTATGTGATTCAAAGCAATAGTCTAGTTTTGGCATGATGAGTTAAATACTCAAGCTAGCATATCAACAAGCAACCATGTCTTTCAAAATATCAACGCTAAAATAAGTTATCCCTACCCATCATGCTCAATCATTGATCCATGCATGAAACACACTCGCATATTAGCTACGCCCAATACTCAAGTATGATCATAGTGCCTCCTAGTTGGTGCTTTTATAAGAGAAGATGGAGACTCATATTGAAAATAAAAATTGCATAAAGTAAAAGAAAGGCCCTTCACAGAGGGAAGTAGGGATTTGTAGAGGTGCCAGAGCTCAAAGCGAAAAACTTAGAGATAAAAACGTTTTGGGAGGTGTGCTTTTCCCACCAACGAAAACGACTTAGAGTTCCCAACACTTTCCATGCTAGATATATCATAGGCGGTTCCCAAACAGAAAATAAAGTTTATTCCTTTTTCCACCATACTTTCACTTTCCATGGCTAACTGTATCCACGGGTGCCCTCCATACTAACACTTTCCAAGGAATTTATTATTTGACAACATAAAGTAAATTCATTTTTCATTTCGGGACTGGGCATCCCTAATTCCTTGGCCTTACTCTCCTGCAATGACAAATGAACAAACACTCATCGTGAGAATAACACATCTATCATGGAAAATATTAGCCACCCCTCACCGCCTCGCGAGCGGTACGAACACACAAAAGAGAAGTTTATTTTGAAAATTAGAGATGGCACATACAAATTTGCTTAGAACGGCAAAATAATACCGCATATAGGTAGATATAGTGGAATCATGTGGCAAAACTAGTTTAAAGGGTTTTGGATGCACAAGTAGTGATCATACTTAGTGCAAAATGAAGGCTAGCAAAAGATTGAGAAGCGACCAGCCAAGAAACGAATAATCTCATAAGTGAGCATTAAGCATAATCAACACCGAATAATGCACCTTAAGTAGGATGTAATTTCATTGCATGACTATTGACTTTCGTGCTTGCATAGGGGATCAAAAACCTTAACACCAATATTCTTACTAAAGCACAATTACTCATCAACATGACTCACATATCACATCATCATATCTCATAACTATTACGAGGAATCAAGTTTATTTTGTCCAGTGATCTTCATGAAAGTTTTTATTATATCCTTCTTGGATATCTATCACTTTGGGACTAATGTTCATGTGTTGCTTTTGATAAGCTCCAACAAATATAAGTGAAGATCATGAGCATACTATTTCTTTCTCTCAAATAAATTTAAGTGAAGCAAGAGAGAATTTCTTAAAAAAATTACTAACTCTCAAATAAATCTAAGTGAAGCAAGAGAGCATTTCTTCAAAAATAACTAAGCACACCGTGCTAAAAAAGATATAAGTGCAGCACTAGAGCAATTCCATAGCTCATAAAAATTTAACTGAAGCATAGAGAGCAGTTCTAACAAGTCATGGCATAATTTTGACTCTCTCAAATAGGTGTGTCCAGCAAGGATTCAAGACTCAAAAAGCAAAACAAAACAAGCAAAGACTCATATCATACAAGACGCTCCAAGCAAAACTCATAGTATGTGACGAATAAAAATATAGCTTCGAGTAAAATACCGATGGTCGTTAGAAGAAAGAGGGGATGCCACTCGGGGGATCCCCAAGCTTAGTTGCTTGCTTCTCTTTGGATAATAGCTTGGGATGCCATGGGCATCCCCAAGCTTAGTCTCTTCTTACTCCTTATTCCTTCATCATCGTAAGATAACCCAAAACTTGAAAACTTCAATAACACAAAACTCCAACAAAACTTTCGTGAGATCTGTTAGTATAAGAAAGCAAATCACTACTATAAGTACTGTATCAAACCAATTCATATTTTATTTTTGCATTATATCTACTGTATTCCAAATTTTCTATGGCAAAAACTCATCAAAGAAAACCATAGAATCATCAAAAGAAGCACACAACGCAAAGAATACAGAATATGTCAAAAACGGAACAGTCTGTAGCAATCTGGATTTCGAATACTTCTGTAACTCCAAAAATTCTAAAAAAAATTAGTACCACGTGAGAAAGTTTTATATTAATCTTCTACAAACAGAATTGGTATTTTATCACGCTTCTGTTAAAAATGAGAATTATTTTTGTGAGCGCAAAAGTTTCTGTTTTTCAGCAAGATCAAAACAACTATCACCCAACATGCTCCTAAAGGCTTTGCTTGGCACAAACACTAATTAAAACACAAAAAACACAATCATAATAGTAGCATAATTGTGCAAACACTCAAGAACAGAGATAAAAAAGAAAGAAAGAAATTTTATTCATTGGGTTGCCTCCCAACAAGCGCTATCGTTTTGTGCCCCTAGCTTGGCATAAGATTTCAATAATGCTCACATGAAAGATAATAATTGAAACATGAAGAGAGCATCATGAAGCATGCAAAAATCACTTTTAAGTCTAACATACTTCCTATGCATAGGAATTTTATAAGCAAACAAATTATCAAAACAAGCAAAAAGTAGCATATGCAAGGAAAAGGAATAAAGCATTGTCAATCTCAACATGAAGAGAGGTAATTTAGTAACATGAAAATTTCTATGACCATATTTTCCTCTCTCATAATAATTACATGTAAGATCATACTCAAATTCAATAATATAGCTATCACATAAAATTTTCTCTTCATGATCCACATGTATGCAAAGTTGACACTCTTCCAAAATAATGGGATTATCATCAAATAAAGTCATGACATCTCCAAGCCCACTTTTAATATTCTTGCAAACATTATTATCAATAGCATATTCATCATGAGGCGTAATTTTTTTTCAATATCATAAGAAACATTACCACCCCAATCATGATCATTGCAATAAGTAGTGGACATAACAATACAAGCATCTCCAAGCTTGAGGTTTTGCATATCACTAACACAATTGACATTAATAGAGTTTATAATAACATCTTACAATCATGCTTTTCATTCAAGGAGCTCTCATGAATCTCTTCATAAACTTCTTCGTTTAACACTTCATCACAATTTTCAGATTCATAAATCTCAAGCAAAACTTCATAATGATAATCTAGTGAACTCAATTCACTAGCATTTGGTTCATCATAATTGGATCTTTTGAAAAGATTAGCAAGTGGACGAGGATCCATGTCAATAGATTTTTAACAAGCAAAGATGCAAGCAAATAGAAGACACATGGCAACAAAAGTAGACATAGCAAACAAGAGATCTGACGAGAAAAAGGCAAACACAAAAAAGGGCGAATAAAACAGCAAATGTTTGTGAAGTGGGGGAGATGAAAACGAGAGGCAAATGGCAAATAATGTAAATTGCAAGGAGATGAGATTTTTGATTAGGAACCTGGTAGATGTTGATGATGTCTCCCCGGCAACGGCGCCATAAATTCCTTTTGATGCAGCTTGAAGCTACATCAGTATTTCCCCAAAGAGGAAGGGATGATGCAGCACAGCGGCGGTAGGTATTTCCCTCAGTGATGAAACCAAGGTTATCGAACTAGTAGGAGAACCAAGCAACACTACGTAAACAACACCTGCACACAAATAACAAATACTCGCAACCTGACGTGTAAAACGGGTTGTCAATCCCTTTCGGGCAATGGCGCCAGAAATTGGCAAATGGACGTGAGAGAGTAGTAAATATTGATAGATCGAACGCCAAATAAAATAAAGTGCAGCAAGGTATTTTTGGTTTAATAGATCTGAAAATAAAAGCAAAGGAAAATAGATCGCAAAGGCAAATATATTAAAGAAGAGACCCGGGGGCCGTAGGTTTCACTAGTGGCTTCTCTTGAGAAAAATAGCAAACGGTGGGTGAACGAATTACTGTCGGGCAATTGATAGAACTTCAAATAATCATGACGATATCCAGGCGATGATCATTATATAGGCATCACGTACAAGATTAGTAGACCGACTCCTGCCTGCATCTACTACTATTACTCCACACATCGACCGCTATCCAGCAAGCATCTAGTGTATTAAGTTCATGGAGAAACAGAGTAATGCAATAAGAACGATGACATGATGTAGACAAGATCTATTTATGTAGAAATAGACCCCATCATTTTATCCTTAGTAGCAACGATACATACGTGTCGGTTCCCCTTCTGTCACTGGGATCAAGCACCGTAAGATCGAACCCACTACAAAGCACCTCTTCCCATTGCAAGATAAATAGATCAAGTTGGCCAAAAAACCAAATATCAGAGAAGAAATACAAGGCTATAAGCAATCATGCATATAAGAGATCAAAGAAGACTCAAATACCTTTCATGGATAAAAAGATAGATCTGATCATAAACTCAAAGTTTATCGGATCCCAACAAACACACTGCAAAAAGAGTTACATCATATGGATCTCCAAGAGACCATTGTATTGAGAATCAAACGAGAGAGAGGAAGCCATCTAGCTACTAACAATGGACCCGTAGGTCTACAAGGAACTACTCACGCATCATCGGAGAGGCACCAATGGAAGTGGTAAACCCCTCCGTGATGGTGTCTAGATTGGATCTGGTGGTTCTGGACTCTGGGGCGGCTGGAATTGATTTTCGTCGACTGCCCTAGGGTTTTTGGAATATTGGGGTATTTATAGAGCAAAGAGGCGGTCCGGGGGCACCCGAGGTGGGCACAACCCACCAGGGCGCGCCTGGGCCTCCTAGCGCGCCCTGGTGGGTTGTGCTCCCCTTGGAGCACCCCCCAGGCGCAGCCGTGGCCCATTGGGTGTCTTCTGGTCCATAAAAAACCTCCGCGAAGTTTCGTTGCATTTGGACTTCGTTTGGTATTGATTTCCTGCAATGTAAAAAACATGCAGAAAACAACAACTGGCACTTGGCACTATGTCAATAGGTTAGTACCAAAAAATGATATAAAATGACTATAAAATGATTATAAAACATCTAAGATTGATAATATAGTAGTATTGAACAATCAAAAATTATACATACGTTGGAGACGTATCATGGACCCCCTGACGTGAAACCGACGCCAAAAATTCCTATAAATACAGAAACCCCCGAAAAGAAACCTAGATGTTTAGTGAGGTAGAATGGAAAAAATCTAATGCATCTACACAAGAACTAGTCTGTAACTGTCGATCGAAATCAGTTTTGTGCAGTGTTAATTGAAACATGCAAATTTGACTCATACGGAGTCCGTTTTGGCTCCACAAGTAGTCAAAACGTTTGAGATGACCAGATGGTTCAAAGGAATCTTTCATAGGGAAATTTTGGAGAACTTCTCTTAAGGAGTTCCTTCAGAAACTTGTACAGAAACTTTCTTTATGAACACTCGACAAACGCCTTGGGAGAACATACACAAAGTCCCAGCTGTGGACCAAGTGCATCATCATAACTAAGGTCTCTTGCATTTCCCTAGATGTAATTTGGTCTCATATGGAGATGTTTACTGAAGTATAATGGAAAAAATTGAATGCAACTACACCAGAACTAGTCTGTAACTGTCGTTCGGAATCAGTTTTGCGCAGTGTTAACTAAAACATGGATATCTGACTCATATGGTGTCCGTTTTGGCTCCACAAGTAGGCAAAACATTTGTGACGACCATACGCTTCAAAGGATTCTTTCATAGGGAACTTTTGGAGAACTTCTCTTAAGGAGTTCGTTCAGAACTTGTATAGAAACTTTCTTAATGAGCACTCGACAAACACCTTTCGAGAAGATACACAAAGTCCCAGCTATGGACCTAGTGCATCATCAAAACTAAGGTCTTTTGAATTTCCCTAGATGTAATTGGATCTCATATGGAGATGTTTAGTGAAGTAGAATGGAAAATATCGAATGCAACTACACAAGAACTAGTCTGTAACTGTTGTTCATAATCAGTTTGATGCAGTGTTAACTGAAACATGGATATCTGACTCATACAGAGGCCGTTTTGGCTCCACAATTAGTAAAAACGTTCGTGACGACCAGATGCTTCAAAGGATTCTTTCATAGGGAACTTTTCTTAAGAGTTCTTTCAGAAACTTGTACAGAAACTTTCTTAATGAGCACTCGACAAACGCCTTTCGAGAACGTACACACAGTCCCAGTTGTGGACCTAGTGCATAATCATAACTAAGGTCTATTGCATTTCCCTCGACGTAATTGGATCTCATATGGAGATATTTAGTGAAGTAGAATGGAAAAAATCGAAAGAAACTACACAAGAACTAGTCTATAACTGTCGTTCAGAATCAGTTTTGCGCAGTGTTAACTGAAACACGGATATCTGACACATACGGAGTCCGTTTTAGCTCCACAACTAATCAAAATGTTTGTCACGACTAGATAACTCAAATGATTGTTTCATAGGGAACTATTAGAGAACTTTTCTGAAGGAGTTCGTTCAGAAACTTATACAGAAACTTTCTTAATGAGCACTCGACAAACGCATTTCGAGAACATACACAAAGTCCCAGCTGTGGACCTAATGCATCATCATGACTAAGGTCTCTTACATTTCCCTACAAGTAATTGGATCTCATATGGAGATGTTTAGTGAAGTAGAATGGAAATAATTGAATACAACTACACAAGAACTAGTCTGTAACTCTCGTTCGGAATCAGTTTTGCGTAGTGTTGATTGAAACACGGATATCTAACTCATACGGAGTCCGTTTTGGCTCCACAAGTAGTCAATACATTTATGACGACCAGATACTTAAAATGACTCTTTCATAGGGAACTTTTGGAGAACTTTTCTTAAGGATTTCGTTCAGAAACTTATACAGAAACTTTCTTATCGAGCACTCGACAAACGCCTTTCGAGAACATACACAAAGTCCCAGCTGTGGACCGAGTGCATCATCATAACCAAGGTCTCTAGCATTTCCCTAGAAGTTATTGGATCTCATACGGAGATGTTTAGTGAAGTAGAATGGAAAAAATCGAATGCAACTACACAAGAACTAGTCTGTAACTGTCGTTCGAAATTAGTTTGGCGCAGTGTTAATTGAAATTTGGATATCTGACTCATACGGAGTCCGTTTTGGCTCCACAAGTAGTAAAAACGTTTGTGATGACCAGATGCTTCAAAGGATTTTTTTCATGCGGAAGTTTTGGAGAACTTTTCTTCCGGAGTTCGTTCAGAAACTCGTACAAAAACTTTCTTAATGAACATTCGACAAACGCCTTTCGAGAACATACACAAAGTCCCATCTTTGGACCTAGTGCATCATCATAACTAAGGTCTCTTGCATTTCCCTAGATGTCATTGGATCACATCTGGAGATGTCTAGTGAACTAGAATGGGAAAAATTGAATGCAACTACACAAGAACTAGTCTGTAGCTGTGGTTCGGAATCAGTTTTGCGTAGTCTTAACTAAAACATGGATATCTGACTCATACGGAGTCCGTTTTGGCCAGATGCTTCAAAGGATTCTTTCAATGGGAACTTTTGGAGAACTTTTCTTAAGGAGTTCGTTCAGAAACTTGTCTAGAAACTTTCTTAATGAGCACTCGACAAACGCATTTCGAGAACATACACAAAGTCCCAGCTATGGACCTACTGCATCATCATAACTGAGGTCTCTTTCATTTCCCTACAAGTAATTGGATGTCATATGGAGATGTTTAGTGAAGTAGAATGGAAAAAATCGAGTGCAACTACACAAGAACTAGTCTGTAACTGTCGTTCGGAATCAGTTTTGCGCAGTGTTAACTGAAACATGGATATCTGACTCATACGGAGTCCGTTTTGGTTCCACAAGTAGTCAGAATGTTTGTGACGACCAGATTCTTCAAAGGATTCTTTCATAGGGAACTTTTGGAGAACTTTTCTTACGGAGTTCGTTCAGAAACTTGTATGGAAACTTTCTTAATGAGCACTCGACAAACTCCTTTGGACAACATACACAAAGTCCCAGCTATGGACCTAGTGGATCATCATAACTGAGGTCTCTTGCATTTCCCTACAAGTAATTGGATCTCATATGGAGATGTTTAGTGAAGTAGAATGAAAAAATCGAGTGCAACTACACAAGAACTAGTATGTAACTGTCGTTCGGAATCAGTTTTGCGTAGTGTTAACTGAAACATGGATATCTGAGTCATACGGAGTCCGTTTTGGCTCCACAAGTAGTCAAAATGTTTGTGACGACCAGATGCTTCAAATGATTCTTTCATAGGGAACTTTTGGAGATCTTTTCTTACGGAGTTCATTCAGAAACTTTTATAGAAACTTTCTTAATGAGCACTCGACAAACGCCTTTGGAGAACATACACAATGTCCCAGCTATGGACCTAGTGCGTCATCATAACGGAGGTCTCTTGCATTTCCCTACAATTAATTGGATCTCATATGGAGATGTTTAGTGAAGTAGGATGGAAAAAATCGAATGCAACTACACAAAGACTAGTCTGTAACTGTAGTTCGGAATCAATTTTGCGCAGTGTTAACTGAAACATGGATATCTGACTCATACGAAGTCTGTTTTGGCTCCACAAGTAGGCAAAACATTTGTGACGACCAGATGCTTCAAAGGATTCTTTCATAGGGAACTTTGGGAGAACTTTTCTTAAGGATTTCGTTTAGAAACTTCTATAGAAACTTTCTTAATGGGCACTGGACAAACGCATTTCGAGAACATACACAAATTCCCAGCTATGGACCTAGTGCATCATCATAACTGAGGTCTCTTGCATTTCCCTACAAGTAATTGGATCTCATATGGAGATGTTTAGTGAAGTAGAATGGAAAAAATCGAATGCAACTACACAAGAACTAGTCTGTAACTGTCGTTCGGAATCAGTTTTGCGTAGTGTTAACTGAAATATGGATATCTGACTCATACGGAGTCCGTTTTGGCTCCACAAGTAGTCAAAACGTTTGTGAAGACCAGATGTTTCAAAGAATTCTTTCATAGGGAACTTTTCTTAAGGAGTTCGTTTAGAAACATGTATAGAAACTTTCTTAATGAGCACTTGACAAACACATTTCGAGAACATACACAAAGTCCCAGCTATAGACCTAGTGCATCATCATAACTGAGGTCTCTTGCATTTCCCTACAAGTAATTGGATCCCATATGGAGATGTTTAGTGAACTAGAATGGAAAAAATCAAATGCAACTACACAAGAACTAGTCTGTAACTGTTGTTCGGAATCCGTTTTGCGCTGTGTTAACTGAAACATGGATATTTGACCATACGGAGTCCATTTTGGCTCCACAAGTAGGCAAAACGTTTGTGACGAACAGATGCTTCAAAGGATTCTTTACTAGGGAACTTTTGGAGAACTTTTCTTAAGGAGTTCGTTCAGAAACTTGTATAGAAACTTTCTAAATGAGCACTCGACAAACCCATTTCGAGAACATACACAATGTCCCAGCTATGGACCTAGTGCATCATCATAACCGAGGTCTCTTGCATTTCTCTACAAGTAATTGGATCTCATATGGAGATGTTTAGTGAAGTAGAAAGGAAAAAAATCGAATGCAACTACACAAGAACTAGTGTGTAACTATCGTTCGGAATCAGTTTTGGGAAGTGTTAACTAAAACATGTATATCTGACTCATACGGAGTCCGTTTTGGCTCCACAGTAGTAAAAATGTTTGTGATGACCAGATGCTTCAAAGGATTGTTTCATAGGGAAGTTTTGGAGAACTTTTCTTAAGGAGTTTATTCAGAAACTTATACAGAAACTTTCTTAATGAGCACTCGACAAACGCATCTCGAGAACATACACAAAGTCCCAGCTATGGACCTAGTGCATCATCATAACTGAGGTATCTTACACTTTCCTACATGAAATTGGATCTCATGTGGAGATGTTTAGTGAAGTAGAATGGAAAAAACGAATGAAACTAGACAAGAAGTAGTCTGTAACAGTCGTTCGGAATCAGTTTTGCGCAGTGTTAACTGAAACATGGATATCTGACTCATACGGAGTCCCTTTTGGCTCCACAAGTAGTCAAAATGTTCGTGACGACCATATGCGTCAAAGGATTCTTTCATAGGGAACTTTTGGAGAACTTTTCTTAAGGAGTTCATTCAGAAACCTGTACAGAAACTTTCTTAACGAGCACTCGACAAACACCTTTCGAGAACATACACAAAGTCCCAGCTGTGGACCTAGTGCATCATCATAATTATTGTCTCTTGCATTTCCCTAGAAGTAATTGGATCTCATATGGAGATGTTTAGTGAAATAGAATAGAAAAAATCGAATGCAACTACAGAAGAACTAGTCTGTAACTTTCGTTCGGAATCAGTTTGACGCAGTGTTAACTGAAACATGGATATCTGACACATACGGAGTCCATTTTGGCTCCACAAGTAGTCATAACGTTTCTGAGGACCATATGCTTCAAAGGATTCTTTCATTGGGAAGTTTTGGAGAGCTTTTCTTAAGGAGTTCGTTCAGAAACTTGTACATAAACTTTCTTAATGAGCACTCGACAAACACATTTCGTGAACATACACAATGTCCCAGCCTTGGGCCTAGTGCATCATCATAACCGAGGTCTCTTGCATTTCCCTACAATTTATTGGATCTCATATCGAGATGTTTAGTGAAGTAGGATGGAAAAAATCGAGTGCAGATACAAAAGAACTAGTCTGTAACTGTCGTTCGGAATTAGTTTTGCGCAGTGTTAACTGAAACATGTGTATCTGACTCATACGGAGTCCGTTTTGGCTCCACAAGTAGTCAAAATGTTTGTGACGACCAGATTCTTCAAAGGATTCTTTCATAGGGAACTTTTGGAGAACTATTCTTACGGAGTTTGTTCAGAAACTTGTATAGAAACTTTCTTAATGAGCACTCGACAAACGCCTTTGGAGAACATACACAAAGTCCCAGCTATGGACCTAGTGCATCATCATAACTGAGGTCTCTTGCATTTCCCTACAAGTAATTGGATCTCATATGGAGATGCTTAGTGAAGTAGAATGGAAAAAATCGAGTGCAACTACACAAGAACTAGTCTGAAACTGTCATTCGGAATCAGTTTTGCGCAGTGTTAACTGAAACATGGATATCCGACTCATACCGAGTCCGTTTTGGCTCCACAAGTAGTAAAAATGTTTGTGACGACCAGATGCTTCAAAGGATTCTTTCATAGGGAACTTTTGGAGAACTTTTCTTACGGAGTTTGTTCAGAAACTTGTATAGAAACTTTCTTAATGAGCACTCGACAAACGCCTTTGGAGAACATACACAAGGTCCCAGCTATGGACCTAGTGCATCATCATAACTGAGGTCCCTTGCATTTCCCTACAAGTAATCGGATCTCATATGGAGATGTTTAGTGAAGTAGAATAGAAAAAATCGAATGCAACTACACAAAGACTAGTCTGTAACTGTCGTTCGGAATCAGTTTTGGGCAGTGTTAACTGAAACGTGGATATGTGACTCATACGACGTCCGTTTTGGCTCCACAAGTAGTCAAAACGTTTGTGACGACCATATGCTTGAAAGGATTCTGTCATTGGGAAATTTGGGAGAACTTTTCTTAAGGAGTTCGTTTAGAAACTTGTATAGAAACTTTCTTAATGAGCACTGGGCAAACGCATTTCGTGAACATACACAAAGTCCCAGCTATGGACCTAGTGATTCATCATAACTGAGGACTCTTGCATTTCCCTAAATATAATTCGATCTCATATGGAGATGTTTAGTGAAGTAGAATGGAAAAAATCGAGTGCAACTACACAAGAACTAGTCTGTAACTGTCGTTCGGAATCAGTTTTGCGCAGTGTTAACTGAAACATGGATGTCTGACTCATACGGAGTCCGTGTTGGATCCACAAGTAGTCATAACTTTTCTGAGGACCATATGCTTCAAAGGATTCTTTCATAGGGAAGTTTTGGAGCGCTTTTCTTAAGGAGTTCGTTCAGAAACTTGTACATAAACTTTCTTAATGAGCACTCGACAAACGCATTTCGAGAACATACACAAAGTCCCAGCTGTGGATCTAGTGCATCATCATAACTAAGGTCTCTTGCATTTCCCTAGAAGTAATTGGATCTCATCTGGAGATGTTTGGTGAAGTAGAATTGAAAAAATCGAATGCAAGTACACAAGAACTAGTCTGTAACTGTCGTTCGAAATTAGTTTTGCGCAGTGTTAACTGAAACATGGATATCTGACTCATACAGAGTCGGTTTTGGCTCCACAAGTATTCAAAATGTTTGTGACGACCTGATACTTCAAAGGATTCTTTCATAGGGAACTTTTGCAGATCTTGTATAGAGACTTTCTTAATGAGCACTCGACAAACGCATTTCGAGAACATACACAAAGTCCCAGCTATGGACCTAGTGCATCATCATAACTGAGGTCTCTTGCATTTCCCTACAAGTAATTGGATCTCATATGGAGATGTTTAGTGAAGTAGAATGGAAAAAATCGAGTGCAACTACACAAGAACTAGTCTGTAACTGTCGTTCGGAATAAGTTTTGCGCAGTGTTAACTGAAACATGGACATCTGACACATACGGAGTCCGTTTGGGCTCCACAAGTATTCAAAACGTTTGTGACGACCAGATGATTCAAAGGATTCTTTCATAGGGAACTTTTGGAGAACTTTTCTTAAGGAGTTCGTTCACAAACTTGTATAGAAACTTTCTTAATGAGCACTCGACGAACGCATTTCGAGAACATACACAAAGTCCCAGCTATGGACCTAGTGCATCATCATAACTAAGGTCTCTTTCATTTCCCTACAAGTAAATTGGATCTCATATGGAGATCTTTAGTGAAGTGGGATGGAAAAAATCGAGTGCAGCTACATAAGAACTAGTCTGTAACAGCCGGTCGAAATCAGTTTTGCGCAGTGTTAACTGAAACATGTGTATCTGACTCATACGGGGTCCGTTTTGGCTCCACAAGTAGTCAAAATGTTTGTGACGACCAGATTCTTCAAAGGATTCTTTCATAGGGAACTTTTGGAGAACTATTCTTACGGAGTTCGTTCAGAAACTTGTATAGAAACTTTCTTAATGAGCACTCGACAAACGCCTTTGGAGAACATACACAAAGTCCCAGCTATGGACCTAGTGCATTATCATAAGTAAGGTCTCTTGTATTTCCCTAGAAGTAATTGGATCTCATATGGAGATGTTTAGTGAAGTAGAATGGAAAAAATAGAGTGCAACTACACAAGTACTAGTCTGTAACTGTCGTTCGGAATCAGTTTTGCGCAGTGTTAACTGAAACATGGATATCCGACTCATACGGAGTCCGTTTTGGCTCCACAAATAGTCAAAACGTTTGTGACGACCAGATGCTTCAAAGGATTCTTTCATATGGAACTTTTGGAGAACATTTCTTATGGAGTTCGTTCAGAAACTTGTATAGAAACTTTCTTAATGAGCACTCCACAAACGCATTTCGAGAACATACACAAAGTCCCAGCTATAGACCTAGTGCATCATTATAACTGAGGTCTCTTGCATTTCCCTACAAGTAATTGTATCTCATATGGAGATGTTTAGTGAAGTAGAATGGAAAAAATCGAGTGCAACTACACAAGAACTAGTCTGTAACAGTCGTTCGGAATCAGTTTTGCGTAGTGATAACTGAAACATGGATATCTGACTCATACGGAGTCAGTTTTGGCTCCACAAGTAGTCAAAATGTTTTTGATGACCAGATGCTTCAAAGGATTCTTTCATAGGGAACTTTTGGAGAACTTCTCTTCAGGATTTCGTTCAGAAACCTGTATAGAAACTTTCTTAATTAGCACTCGTCAAACGCATTTCGAGAACATACACAAAGTCCCAGCTATGGACCGAGTGCATCATCATAACTGAGGTCTCTTGCATTTCGCTAGAAGTAATTGCATCTCATATGGAGATGTTTAGTGAAGTAGAATGGAAAAAATCGAGTGCAACTACACAAGAACTAGTCTGTAACTGTCGTTAGGAATCAGTTTTGCGCAGTGTTAACTGAAACATGAATATCTGACTCATACGAAGTCCGTTTTGGCTCCACAATTAGTCAAAACGTTTGTGACGACCAGATGCGTCAAAGGATTCTTTCACATGGAACTTTGGGAGAACTTTTCTTCAGGAGTGCGTTTAGAAACTTGTATAGAAACTTTCTATATGAGCACTGGACAAACACATTTCGAGAACATACACAAAGTCCCAGCTATGGACCTAGTGCATCATCATAACTGAGGTCTCTTGCATTTCTCAACAAGTAATTGGATCTCATATGGAGATGTTTAGTGAAGTAGAATGGAAAAAATCGAGTGCAACTACACAAGAACTAGTCTGTAACTATCGTTCGGAATCAGTTTTGCGCAGTGTTAACTGAAACATGGACATCTCACTCATATGGAGTCGTGTTTGGCTCCACAAGTATTCAAAACGTTTGTGACTACCAGATGCTTCAAAGGATTCTTTCATAGGGAACTTTTGGAGAACTTTTCTTAAGGAGTGCGTTCAGAAACTTGTATAGAAACTTTCTTAATGAGCACTCGACAAACGCATTTCGAGAACATACACAAAGTCCCAGCTATGGACCTATTGCATCATCATAACTGAGGTCTCTTTCATTTCCCTACCAGTAATTGGATCTTATATGGAGATATTTAGTGAAGTAGAATGGAAAAAATCGAATGCAACTACACAAGAACTACTCTGTAACAATCGGTCGGAATCAGTTTTGCACACTTAACTGAAACATGGATATCTGACTCATACGGGGTCCATTTTGGCTCCACAAGTAGTCAAAACGTTTGTGACGACTAGAGGCTTCAAAGGATTCTTTCATAGGGAACTTTTGGAGAACGTTTCTTAAGGAGTACTTTCAGAAACTTGTATAGAAACTTTCTTAATGAGCACTCGACAAACGCATTTCGAGAACATACACAAAGTCCCAGCTATGGACCTAGTGCATCATCATAACTAATGTCTCTTGCATTTCCCTACAAGTAATTGGATCTCATATGGAGATGTTTAGTGAAGTAGAATGAAAAAATCAAATGCAACTACACAAGAACTAGTCTGTAACTGTCTTTGCACAGTGTTAACTGAAACATGGAGATCTGACTCATATGGAGTCCGGTTTGGCTCCACAAGTAGTCAAAATGTTTTTCACGACTAGATGCTTCAAAGGATTGTTTCATAGGGATGTTTCGGAGATATTTTATTAAGGTGTTCGTTCAGAAACTTGTATCGAAACTTTCTTAATGAGCACTCGACAAACGCCTTTGGAGAACATACACAAAGTCCCAGGTGTGGACCTAGTGCATCATCATAACCGAGGTCTCTTGCATTTCCCTACAAGTAATTGGATCTCATGTGGATATGTTTAGTGAATTAGAATGGAAAAAATCGAATGCAACTACCCAAGAACTAGTCTATAACTGTCGTTCGGAATCAGTTTTGCGCAGTGTTAACTCAAACATGGATATCTGACAAATACGGAGTACGTTTTGGCTTCACAAGTAGTCAAAATGTTTGTGACGGCCAGATGCTTCAAAGGATTCTCTCATAGGGAACTTTTGGAGAACTTCTCTTCAAGATTTCGTTCAGAAACCTGTATTGAAACTTTCTTAATTAGCACTCGACAAACGCATTTCGTGAACATACACAAAGTCCCAGCTATGGACCTAGTGCATCATCATAACTGAGGTCTATTGCATTTCCCTAGAAGTAATTGCATCTCATATGGAGATGTTTAGTGAAGTAGAATGGAAAAAATCAAATGCAACTACACAAGAACTAGTCTGTAACTATCGTTCGGAATCAGTTTTGCGCGGTGTTAACTGAAACATGGATATCTGACTCATACGGAGTCCCTTTTGGCTCCACAAGTAGTCAAAACGTTTGTGACAACCAGATGCTTCAAAGGATTCTTTCATAGGGAACTTTTGGAGAACATTTCATAAGGAGTTCGTTCAGAAACTTGTATAGAAACTTTCTTAATGAGCACTGGACAAACACATTTCGAGAACATACAAAAAGTCCTAGCTATGGACCTAGTGCATCATCATAACTGAGGTCTCTTGCATTTCCCTACAAGTAATTGCATCTCATATGGAGATGTTTAGTGAAGTAGAATGGAAAAAATCGAGTGCAACTACACAAGAACTAGTCTGTAACAGTCGTTCGGAATCAGTTTTGCGCAGTGATAACTGAAAGATGGATATCTGACTCATACGGAGTCCCTTTTGGCTCCACAAGTAGTCAAAATGTTTGTGACCAAAAGATGCTTCGAAGGATTCTATCATAGGGAACTTTTGGAGAACTTTTCTTACGGGGTTCGTTCAGAAACTTATATCGAAACTTTCTTAATGAGCACTCGACAAACGCCATTGGAGAACATACACAAAGTCGCAGCTATGGACCTAGTGTATCATCATAACTGAGGTCTCTTGCATTTACCTACAAGTAATTGGATCTCATATGGAGATGTTTAGTGAAGTAGAATGGAAAAAATCGAATGCAACTACACAAGAACTGCTCTGTAACTGTCGTTCGGAATCAGTTTTGCGCAGTGATAACTGAAACATGAATATCTGACTCATACGAAGTCCGTTTTGGCTCCACAAGTAGTCAAAACGTTTGTGACGACCAGATGCTTCAAAGGATTCTTTCACATGGAACTTTGGGAGAACTTTTATTCAGGAGTGCGTTTAGAAACTTGTATAGAAACTTTCTAAATGAGCACTGGACAAACACATTTCGAGAACATACACAAAGTCCCAGCTATGGACCTAGTGCATCATCATAACTGAGGTCTCTTGCATTTCTCAACAAGTAATTGGATCTCATATGGAGATGTTTAGTGAAGTAGAATGGAAAAAAATCGAGTGCAACTACACAAGAACTAGTCTGTAACTGTCGTTCGGAATCAGTTTTGCATAGTGTTAACTGAAACATGGACATCTGACTCATATGGAGTCGTGTTTGGCTCCACAAGTAGTCAAAACGTTTGTGACTACCAGATGCTTCAAAGGATTCTTTCATAGGGAACTTTTGGAGAACTTTTCTTAAGGAGTGCGTTCAGAAACTTGTATAGAAACTTTCTTAATGAGCACTCGACAAACGCATTTCGAGAACATACACAAAGTCCCAGCTATGGACCTAGTGCATCATCATAACTGAGGTCCCTTTCATTTCCCTACCAGTAATTGGATCTTATATGGAGATGTTTAGTGAAGTAGAATGGAAAAAATCGAATGCAACTACACAATAACTAGTCTGTAACAATCGGTCGGAATCAGTTTTGCATAGTGTTAACTGAAACATGGATATCTGACTCATACGGGGTCCATTTTGGCTCCACAAGTAGTCAAAACGTTTGTGACGACTAGAGGCTTCAAAGGATTCTTTCATAGGGAACTTTTGGAGAACGTTTCTTAAGGAGTACTTTCAGAAACTTGTATAGAAACTTTCTTAATGAGCACTCGACAAACGCATTTCGAGAACATACACAAAGTCCCAGCTATGGACCTAGTGCATCATCATAACTAACGTCTCTTGCATTTCCCTACAAGTAATTGGATCTCATATGGAGATGTTTAGTGAAGTAGAATGAAAAAATCGAATGCAACTACACAAGAACTAGTCTGTAACTGTCTTTGCACAGTGTTAACAGAAACATGGAGATCTGACTCATACGGAGTCCGGTTTGGCTCCACAAATAGTCAAAATGTTTGTCACGACTAGATGCTTCAAAGGATTGTTTCTTAATGAGCACTTGACAAACGCCTTTGGAGAACATACACAAAGTCCCAGGTGTGGACCTAGTGCACCATCATAACCGAGGTCTCTTGCATTTCCCTACAAGTAATTGGATCTCATATGGATATGTTTGGTGAATTAGAATGGAAAAAATCGAATGCAACTACCCAAGAACTAGTCTATAACTGTCGTTCGGAATCAGTTTTGCGCAGTGTTAACTGAATCATGGATATATGACAAATACGGAGTACGTTTTGGCTTCCCTAGTAGTCAAAATGTTTGTGACGACCAGATGCTTCAAAGGATTCTTTCAGAGGGAACTTTTGGAGAAATTCTCTTCAAGATTTCGTTCAGAAACCTGTACAGAAACTTTCTTAATTAGCAATCGACAAACGCATTTCGAGAACATACACAAAGTCCCAGCTATGGACCTAGTGCATCATCATAACTGAGGTCTCTTGCATTTCCCTAGAAGTAATTGGATCTCATATGGAGATGTTTAGTGAAGTAGAATGGAAAAAATCTAATGCAACTACACAAGAACTAGTCTGTAACTGTCGTTCGGAATCAGTTTTGCGCGGTGTTAACTTAAACATGGATATCTGACTCATACGGAGTCCGTTTTGGCTCCACAAGTAGTCAAAATGTTTGTGACGACCAGATGCTTCAAAGGATTCTTTCATAGGGAAGTTTTGGAGAACATTTCTTAAGGAGTTTGTTCATAAACTTGTATAGAAACTTTCTTAATGAGAACTGGACAAACACATTCCGAGAACATACACAAAGTCCCAGCTATGGACCTAGTGCATCATCATAACTCAGGTCTCTTGCATTTCCCTACAAGTAATTGTATCTCATATGGAGATGTTTAGTGAAGTAGAATAGAAAAAATCGAGTGCAACTACACAAGTAATAGTCTGTAACAGTCGTTCGGAATCAGTTTTGCGCAGTGACAACTGAAACATGGATATCTGACACATACGGAGTCCGTTTTGGCTCCACAAGTAGTCAAAATGTTTGTGACGACTAGATGCTTCAAAGGATTCTTTCATAGGGATCTTTTGAAGAACTTTTCTTACCGAGTTCGTTCAGAAACTTGTACAGAAACTTCCTTAATGAGCTCTCGACAAACGCCTTTGGAGAACATACACAAAGTCCCAGCTATGGACCTAGTGCATCATCATAACTGAGGTCTCTTGCATTTCCCTACAAGTAATTGGATCTCATATGGAGATGTTTAGTGAAGTAGAATGGAAAAAATCGAATGCAACTACACAAGATCTAGTCTGTAACTGTCGTTCGGA
The DNA here is from genome assembly GCF_018294505.1 of Triticum aestivum. Classification (NCBI taxonomy): domain Eukaryota; kingdom Viridiplantae; phylum Streptophyta; class Magnoliopsida; order Poales; family Poaceae; genus Triticum; species Triticum aestivum. The sequence continues at coordinate 462,216,715 of NC_057805.1, read as the reverse complement.
ATCAGTTTTGCGCAGTGTTAACTGAATCATGAATATCTGACTCATACGAAGTCCGTTTTGGCACCACAAGTAGTCAAAATGTGTGTAACGACCAGATGCTTCAAAGGATTCTTTCATAGGGAACTTTGGGAGAAATTTTCTTAAGGAGTTCGTTTAGAAACTTGTATAGAAACTTTCTTAATGAGCACTGGACAAACACATTTCGAGAACATACACAAAGTCCCAGCTATGGACTTAGTGCATCATCATAACTGAGGTCTCTTGCATTTCCCAACAAGTAATTGGATCTCATATGGAGATGTTTAGTGAAGTAGAACGGAAAAATTGAGTGCAACTACACAAGAACTAGTCTGTAACTGTCGTTCGGAATCAGTTTTGCGCAGTGTTAACTGAATCATGAATATCTGACTCATACGAAGCCCGTTTTGGCACCACAAGTAATCAAAATGTGTGTAACGACCAGATGCTTCAAAGGATTCTTTCATAGGGAACTTTGGGAGAAATTTTCTTAAGGAGTTCGTTTAGAAACTTGTATAGAAACATTCTTAATGAGCACTGGAAAAACACATTTCGAGAACATACACAAAGTCCCAGCTATGGACCTAGTGCATCATCATAACTGAGGTCTCTTGCATTTCCCAACAAGTAATTGGATCTCATATGGAGATGTTTAGTGAAGTAGAACGGAAAAATTGAGTGCAACTACACAAGAACTAGTCTGTAACTGTCGTTCGGAATCAGTTTTGCGCAGTGTTAACTGAAACATGGACATCTGACTCATACGGAGTCCGTTTTGGCACCACAAGTAGTCAAAACGTTTGTGACTACCAGATGCTTCAAAGGATTCTTTCCCATGGAACTTTTGGAGAACTTTTCTTAAGGAGTGCGTTAAGAAACTTGTATAGAAACTTTCTTAATGAGCACTCGACAAATGCATTTCGAGAACATACACAACGTCCCAGCTATGGACCTAGTGCATCAACATAACTGAGGTCTCTTTCATTTCCCTACCCGTAATTGGTTCTCATATGGAGATGGTTAGTGAAGTAGAATGGAAAAAATCGAATGCAACTACACAAGATCTAGTCTGTAATAGTCGGTCGGAATCAGTTTTGCGCTGTGTTAACTGTAACATGGATATCTGACTCATACGGGGTCCATTTTGGCTCCACAAGTAGTCAAATCATTTGTGAAGACCAGAGGCTCCAAAGGATTCTTTCATGGGGAACTTTTGGAGAACGTTTTTTAAGGAGTTCTTTCAGAAACTTGTATAGAAACTTTCTTAATGAGCACTCGACAAACGCATTTCGAGAACATACACAAAGTCCCAGCTATGGACCTAGTGCATCATCATAACTAACATCTCTTGCATTTCACTACAAGTAATTGTATCTCATATGGAGATGTTTAGTGAAGTAGAATGAAAAAATCGAATGCAACTACACAAGAACTAGTCTGTAACTGTCTTTGCACAGTGTTAACTGAAAGATGGAGATCTGACTCATACGGAGTCCGGTTTGGCTCCACAAGTAGTCAAAATGTTTGTCACGACTAGATGCTTCAAAGGATTGTTTCTTAATGAGCACTTGACAAACGCCTTTGGAGAACATACACAAAGTCCCAGGTGTGGACCTAGTGCATCATCATAACCGAGGTCTCTTGCATTTCCCTACAAGTAATTGGATCTCATATGGATATGTTTAGTGAATTAGAATGGAAAAAATCGAATGCAACTACCCAAGAACTAGTCTATAACTGTCGTTCGGAATCAGTTTTGCGCAGTGTTAACTGAAACATGGATATCTGACAAATACGGAGTACGTTTTGGCTTCCCAAGTAGTCAAAATGTTCGTGATGACCAGATGCTTCAAAGGATTCTTTCATAGGGAACTTTTGGAGAAATTCTCTTCAAGATTTCGTTCAGAAACCTGTAGAGAAACTTTCTTAATTAGCAATCGACAAACGCATTTCGAGAACATACACAAAGTCCCAGCTATGGACCTAGTGCATCATCATAACTGAGGTCTCTTGCATTTCCCTAGAAGTAATTGGATCTCATATGGAGATGTTTAGTGAAGTAGAATGGAAAAAATCGAATGCAACTACACAAGAACTAGTCTGTAACTATCGTTCGGAATCAGTTTTGCGCGGTGTTAACTGAAACATGGATATCTGACTCATACGGAGTCCGTTTTGGCTCCACTGGTAGTCAAAATGTTTGTGATGACTAGATGCTTCAAAGGATTCTTTCATATGTAACTTTTGTAGAACTTTTCTTAAGGAGTTCGTTCAGAAACTTGTATAGAAACTTTCTTAATGAGCACTCGACAAACACAATTCGAGAACATAAACAAAGTCCCAGCTATGGGCCTAGTGGATCATCATAACCGAGGTCTCTTGCATTTCCCTACAAGTAATTGGATCTCATATGGAGATGTTTAGTGAAGTAGAATGGAAAAAATCGAGTGCAGCTACACAAGAACTAGTCTGTAACTGTCGTTCGGAATCAGTTTTGCGTAGTGTTAATTGAAACATGGATATCTGACTCATACGGAGTCCGTTTTGCCTCCACAAATAGTCAAAACGTTTGTGACGACCAGATGCTTCAAAGGATTCTTTCATAGGGAACTTTTGGAGAACTTTTCTTAAGGAGTTTGTTCAGAAACTTGTATAGAAACTTTCTTAATGAGCACTCGACAAACACATTTCGAGAACATACACAAAGTCCCTGCTATGGGCCTAGTGCATCAACATAACCGAGGTCTCTTGCATTTCCCTACAAGTTATTGGATCTCATATGGAGATGTTTAGTGAAGTAGAATGGAAAAAATCGAGTGCAGCTACACAAGAACTAGTCTGTAACTGTCGTTCGGAATCAGTTTTGCGCAGTGTTAACTGAAACATGGATATCTGACTCATACGGAGTCCGTTTTGCCTCCACTAGTAGTCAAAATGTTTGTGATGACCAGATGCTTCAAAGGATTCTTTCATAGGGAACTTTTGGAGAACTTTTCTTAAGGAGTTCGTTCAGAAACTTGTATAGAAACTTTCTTAATGAGCACTCGACAAACGCATTTCGAGAACATACACAAAGTCCCAGCTATCGACCTAGTGCATCATCATAACCGAGGTCTCTTGCATTTCCCTACAAGTAATTGGATCTCATATGGAGATGTTTAGTGAAGTAGAATGGAAAAAATCGAGTGCAGCTACACAAGAACTAGTCTGTAACTGTCGTTCGGAATCAGTTTTGCGAAGTGTTAACTGAAACATGGATATCTGACTCATACGGAGTCCATTTTGGCTCCTTAAGTAGGCAAAACGTTTGTGACAACAAGATGCTTCAAAGGATTCTTTCATGGGGACCTTTTGGAGAACATTTCTTAAGGGGTTCCTGGAACTTGTGTAGAAACTTTCTTAATGAGCACTCGACAAACGCACTTCGAGAACATACACAAAGTCCTAGCTATGGACCTAGTGCATCATCATAACCAAGGTCTCTTGCATTTCCCTACAAGTTATTGGATCTCATATGGAGACGTTTAGTGAAGTAGAATGGAAAAAATCGAGTGCAGCTACACAAGAACTAGTCTGTAACTGTCGTTCGGAATAAGTTTTGCGCAGTGTTAACTTAAACATGGATATCTGACTCATACGGACTCCGTTTTGCCTCCACAAGTAGTCAAAATGTTTGTGACGACCAGAGGCTTCAAAGTATTCTTTAATAGGGAACTTTTGGAGAACTTTTCTTAAGGAGTTTGTTCAGAAACTTGTATAGAAACTTTCTTAATGAGCACTCGACAAACGCATTTCGAGAACATACACAAAGTCCCAGCTATGGGCCTAGTGCATCATCATAAACGAGGTCTCTTGCATTTCCCTACAAGTTATTGGATCTCATATGGAGATGTTTAGTGAAGTAGAATGGAAAAAATTGAGTGCAGCTACACAAGAACTAGTCTGTAACTGTCGTTCGGAATCAGTTTTGCGCAGTGTTAACTGAAACATGGATATCTGACTCATACGGAGTACGTTTTGCCTCCACAAGTAGTCAAAACGTTCGTGACAACCAGATGCTTCAAAGGATTATTTCATAGGGAACTTTTGGAGAACTTTTCTTAAGGAGTTTGTTCAGATACTTGTATAGAAACTTTCTTAATGAGCACTCGACAAACGCATTTCGAGAACATACACAAAGTCCCAGCTATGGACCTAGTGCATCACCATAACCGAGGGCTCTTGAATTTCCCTACAAGTAATTGGATCTCATATGGAGATTTTTAGTGAAGTAGAATGGAAAACATCGAGTGCAACTACACAAGAACTAGTTTGTAACTGTCGTTCGGAATCAGTTTTGCGCAGTGTTAACTGAAACATGGATATCCGATTCATACGGAGTCCGTTTTGGCTCCACAGGTAGTCAAAATATTTGTGATGACCAGATGCTTCAAATGATTCTGTCATATGGAACTTTTGGAGAACTTTTTTTAAAGAGTTCGTTCAGAAACTTTTATAGAAACTTTCTTAATGAGCACTCGACAAACGCATTTCGAGAACATACACAAAGTCCCAGCTATGGGCCTAGTGCATGATCATAACCGAGGTCTCTTGCATTTCCCTACAAGTTATTGGAGCTCATATGGAGATGTATAGTGAATTAGAATGGAATAAATCGAGTGCAGCTACACATGAACTAGTCTGTAACTGTCGTTCGGAATCAGTTTTGCAAAGTGTTAACTGAAACATGGATATCTGACTCATATGGAGTCCGTTTTGCCTCCACAAGTAGTCCAAACGTTTCTGACGACCAGATGCTTCAAAGGATTCTTTCATAAGGAAATTTTGGAGAACTTTTCTTAAGGAGTTCGTTCAGAA
>NC_057805.1:462209075-462210424 GCF_018294505.1 Triticum aestivum | reverse complement strand
TTTGTGACGACCAGATGCTTCAAAGGATTCTTTCATAGGGAACTTTTGGAGAACTTTTCTTAAGGAGTTCGTTCAGAAACTTGTATAGAAACTTTCTTAATGAGCACTCAACAAACGCATTTCGAGAACATACACAAAGTCCCAGCTATGGACCTAGTGCATCATCATAACCGAGGTCTCTTGAATTTCCCTACAAGTAATTGGATCTCATATGGAGATGTTTAGTGAAGTAGAATGTAAAAAATTGAGTGCATCTACACAAGAACTAGTCTGTAACTGTCGTTCGGAATCAGTTCTGCGAAGTGTTAACTGAAACATGGATATCTGACTCATACGGAGTCCTTTTTGGCTCCACAAGTAGGAAAAACGTTTGTGACGACCAGATGCTTGAAAGGATTCTTTCATGGAACTTTTGGGTAACTTTTCTTAAGGAGTTCGTTCAGAAACTTGTATAGAAACTTTCTTAATGAGCACTCGACAAACGCATTTCGAGAAAATACACAAAGTCCTAGCTATGGACCTAGTGCATCATCATAACCGAGGTCTCTTGCATTTCCCTACAAGTAATTGGATCTCATATGGAGATGTTTAGTGCAGTAGAATGGAAAAAATCGAGTGCAGCTACACAAGAACTAGTCTGTAACTGTCGTTCGGAATCAGTTTTGCGCAGTGTTAACTGAAACATGGATATCTGACTCATACGGAGTCCGTTTTGGATCCACAGGTAGTCAAAATGTTTGTGACGACCAGATGCTTCAAATGATTCTGTCATATGGAACTTTTGTAGAACTTTTCTTAAGGAGTTCGTTCAGAAACTTGTATAGAAACTTTCTTAATGAGCACTCGACAAACGCATTTCGAGAACATACACAAAGTCCCAGCTATGGGCCTAGTGCATCATCATAACCGAGGTCTCTTGCATTTCCCTACAAGTTATTGGATCTCATATGGAGATGTTTAGTGAATTAGAATGGAAAAAATCGAGTGCAGCTACACAAGAACTAGTCTGTAACTGTCGTTCGGAATCAGTTTTGCAAAGTGTTAACTGAAACATGGATATCTGACTCATATGGAGTCCGTTTTGCCTCCACAAGTAGTCCAAACGTTTCTGACGACCAGATGCTTCAAAGGATTCTTTCATAAGGAAATTTTGGAGAACTTTTCTTAAGGAGTTCGTTCAGAAACTTGTATAGAAACTTTCTTAATGAGCACTCGACAAACGCATTTCGAGAACATACACAAAGTCCCATCTATGGACCTAGTGCATCATCATAACCGAGGTCTCTTGCATTTCCCTACAAGTAATTGGATCTCATATGGAGATGTTTAGTGAAGTAGAATGGAAAAAA
>NC_057805.1:462198937-462208896 GCF_018294505.1 Triticum aestivum | reverse complement strand
AGTTCGTTCAGAAACTTGTATAGAAACTTTCTTAATGAGCACTCGACAAACGCATTTCGAGAACATGCACTAAGTCCTAGCTATGGACCTAGTGCATCATCGTAACCGAGGTCACTTGCATTTCCCTACAAGTAATTGGATCTCATATGGAGATGTTTAGTGAAGTAGAATGGAAAAAATCGAGTGCAGCTACACAAGAACTAGTCTGTAACTGTCGTTCGGAATCAGTTTTGCGCAGTGTTAACTCAAACATGGATATCTGACTCATACGGAGTCCGTTTTGGCTCCACAGGTAGTCAAAAAGTTTGTGACGACCAGATGCTTCAAAGGATTCTTTCATATGGAACTTTTGGAGAACTTTTCTTAAGGAGTTCGTTCAGAAACTTGTATAGAAACTTTCTTAATGAGCACTCGACAAACGCATTTCGAGGACCTAGTGCATCATCATAACCGAGGTCTCTTGCATTTCCCTACAAGTTATTGGATCTCATATGGAGATGTTTTGTGAAGTAGAGCGGAAAAAATCGAGTGCAGCTACACAAGAACTAGTCTGTAACTGCCGTTCGGAATCAGTTTTGCGTAGTGTTAACTGAAACATGGATATCTGACTCATACGGAGTCCGTTTTGGCTCCACAAGTAGTCAAAACGTTTGTGACGACCAGATGCTTCAAAGGATTTTTCATAGGGAACTTTTGGAGACTTTTCTTAAGGAGTTTGTTCAGAAACTTGTACAGAAACTTTCTTAATGAGCACTCGACAAACGCATTTCGAGAACATACACAAAGTCCCAGCAATGGACCTAGTGCATCATGTTAACTGAGGTCTCTTTCATTTCCCTAAAAGTAGTTGGATCTCATATGGAGATGTTTAGTGAAGTAGAATGGAAAAAATCGAGTGCAGCTACACAAGAACTAGTCTGAACTGTCGTTCGGAATCAGTTTTGCACAGTGTTAACTGAAACATGGATATCTGACTCATACGGAGTCCGTTTTGCCTCCACAAGTAGTCAAAACGTTTGTGACGACCAGATGCTTCAAAGGATTCTTTCATAGGGAACTTTTGGAGAACTTTTCTTAAAGAGTTTGTTCAGAAACTTGTATAGAAACTTTCTTAATGAGCACTCGACAAACACATTTCTAGAACATACACAAAGTCCCAGCTATGGGCCTAGTGCATCATCATAACCGAGGTCTCTTGCATTTCCATACAAGTTATTGGATCTCATATGGAGATGTTTAGTGAAGTAGAATGGAAAAATCGAGTGCAGCTACACAAGAACTAGTCAGTAACTGTCGTTCGTAATCAGTTTTGCGAAGTGTTAACTGAAACATGGATATCTGACTCATACGGAGTCCATTTTGGCTCCACAAGTAGGCAAAACGTTTTTGACAACCAGATGCTTCAAAGGATTCTTTCATGGGGACCTTTTGGAGAACGTTTCTTAAGGGGTTCCTTCAGGAACTTGTGTAGAAACTTTTTATTGAGCACTCGACAAACGCACTTCGAGAACATACACAAAGTCCTAGCTATGGACCTAGTGCATCATCATAACCGAGGTCTCTTGCATTTCCCTACAAGTTATTGGATCTCATATGGAGATGTTTAGTGAAGTAGAATGGAAAAAATCGAGTGCAGCTACACAAGAACTAGTCTGAACTGTCGTTCGGAATCAGTTTTGCGCAGTGTTAACTGAAACATGGATATCTGACTCATACGGAGTCCGTTTTGCCTCCACAAGTAGTCAAAACGTTTGTGACGACCAGATGCTTCAAAGTATTCTTTAATAGGGAACTTTTGGAGAACTTTTCTTAAGGAGTTTGTTCAGAAACTTGTATAGAAACTTTCTTAATGAGCACTCGACAAACGCATTTCGAGAACATACACAAAGTCCCAGCTATGGGCCTAGTGCATCATCATAACCGAGGTCTCTTGCATTTCCCTACAAGTTATTGGATCTCATATGGAGATGTTTAGTGAAGTAGAATGGAAAAAATCGAGTGCAGCTACACAAGAACTAGTCTGTAACTGTCGTTCGGAATCAGTTTTGCGCAGTGTTAACTGAAACATGGAATCTGACTCATACGGAGTCCGTTTTGCCTCCACAAGTAGTCAAAACGTTTGTGACGACCAGATGCTTCAAAGTATTCTTTAATAGGGAACTTTTGGAGAACTTTTCTTAAGGAGTTTGTTCAGAAACTTTTATAGAAACTTTCATAATGAGCACTCGACAAACGCATTTCAAGAACATACACAAAGTCCATCTATGGGCCTAGTGCATCATCATAACCGAGGTCTCTTGCATTTCACTACAAGTTATTGGATCTCATATGGAGATGTTTAGTGAAGTAGAATGGAAAAAATCGAGTGCAGCTACACAAGAACTAGTCTGTAACTGTCGTTCGGAATCAGTTTTGCGCAGTGTTAACTGAAATATGGATGTCTGACTCACACGGAGTATGTTTTGCCTCCACAAGTAGGCAAAACGTTTGTGACGACCAGATGCTTCAAAGGATTCATTCATAGGGAACTTTTGGAGAACTTTTCTTAAGGAGTTCGTTCAGAAACTTTTATAGAAACTTTCTTAATGAGCACTCGACAAACGCATTTCGAGAACCTACACAAAGTCCCAGCTACGGACCTAGTGCATCATCATAAATGAGGTCTCTTAAATTTCCCTACAAGTAATTGGATCTCATATGGAGATGTTTAGTGAAGTAGAATGGAAAAAATCTAGTGCAGCTACACAAGAACTAGTTTGTAACTGTCGTTCGGAATCAGTTTTGCGCAGTGTTAACTGAAACATGGATACCTGACTCATACGGAGTCCGTTTTGCGTCCACAGGTAGTCAAAATGTTAGTGATGACCAGATGCTTCAAACGATTCTTTCATATGGAACTTTTGGAGAACTTTTCTTAAGGAGTTCGTTCAGAAACTTTTATAGAAACTTTCTTAATGAGCACTCGACAAACGCATTTCGAGAACATACACAAAGTCCCAGCTATCGACCTAGTGCATCATCATAACCGAGGTCTCTTGCATTTCCCTACAAGTTATTGGATCTCATATGGAGATGTTTAGTGAAGTAGAATGGAAAAAATCGAGTGCAGCTACACAAGAACTAGTCTGTAACTGTCGTTCGGAATCAGTTTTGCGCAGTGTTAACTGAAACATGGATATCTGACTCATACGGAGTCCGTTTTGCGTCCACAGGTAGTCAAAATGTTAGTGACGACCAGATTCTTCAAAGGATTATTTAATAGGGAACGTTTGGAGAACTTTTCTTAAGGAGTTTGTTCAGAAACTTGTATAGAAACTTTCTTAATGAGCACTCGACAAACGCATTTCGAGAACATACACAAAGTCCCAGCTATGGGCCTAGTGCATCATCATAACCAAGGTCTCTTGCATTTCCCTACAAGTTATTGGATCTCATATGGAGATGTTTAGGGAAGTAGAATGGAAAAAATCAAGTGCAGCTACACAAGAACTAGTCTGTAACTGTCGTTCGGCATCAGTTTTGCGTAGTGTTAACTGAAACATGGATATCTGACTCATACGGAGTCCGTTTTGCCTCCACAAGTAGTGAAAAAGTTTGTGACAACCAGATGCTTCAAAGGATTATTTCATAGGGAACTTTTGGAGAACTTTTCTTAAGGAGTTTGTTCAGAAACTTGTATAGAAACTTTCTTAATGAGCACTCGACAAACACATTTCTAGAACATACACAAAGTCCCAGCTATGGGCCTAGTGCATCATCATAACCGAGGTCTCTTGCATTTCCATACAAGTTATTGGATCTCATATGGAGATGTTTAGTGAAGTAGAATGGAAAAAATCGAGTGCAGCTACACAAGAACTAAACTGTAACTGTCGTTCGGAATCAGTTTTGCGCAGTGCTAACTGAAACATGGATATCTGACTCATACGGAGTCCGTTTTGCCTCCACAAGTAGTCAAAATGTTTGTGATGACCAGATGTTTCAAAGGATTCTTTCATAGGGAACTTTTGGAGAACTTTTCTTAAGGAGTTCATTTAGAAACTTGTATAGAAACTTTCTTAATGAGCACTCGACAAACGCATTTCGAGAACATACACAAAGTCCCAGCTATGGACCTAGTGCATCATCATAACCGAGGTCTCTTGCATTTCCCCACAAGTAATTGGATCTCATATGGAGATGTTTAGTGAAGTAGAATGGAAAAAATCGAGTGCAGCTACACAAGAACTAGTCTGTAACTGTCGTTCGGAATCAGTTTTGCGAAGTGTTAACTGAAACATGGATATCTGACTCATACGGAGTCCATTTTGGCTCCACAAGTAGGCAAAACGTTTTTGACAACCAGATGCTTCAAAGGATTCTTTCATGGGGACCTTTTGGAGAACGTTTCTTAAGGGGTTCCTTCAGGAACTTGTGTAGAAACTTTCTTAATGAGCACTCGACAAACGCACTTCGAGAACATACAAAAAGTCCTAGCTATGGACCTAGTGCATCATCATAACCGAGGTCTCTTGCATTTCCCTACAAGTTATTGGATCTCATATGGAGATGTTTAGTGAAGTAGAATGGAAAAAATCGAGTGCAGCTACACAAGAACTAGTCTGAATTGTCGTTCGGAATCAGTTTTGCGCAGTGTTAACTGAAACATGGATATCTGACTCATACGGAGTCCGTTTTGCCTCCACAAGTAGTCAAAATGTTTGTGACGACCAGATGCTTCAAAGTATTGTTTAATAGGGAACTTTTGGAGAACTTTTCTTAAGGAGTTTGTTCAGAAACTTGTATAGAAACTTTCTTAATGAGCACTCGACAAACGCATTTCGAGAACATACACAAAGTCCCAGCTATGGGCCTAGAGTATCATCATAACCGAGGTCTCTTGCATTTCCCTACAAGTTATTGGATCTCATATGGAGATGTTTAGTGAAGTAGAATGGAAAAAATCGAGTGCAGCTACACAAGAACTAGTCTGTAACTGTCGTTCGGAATCAGTTTTGCGCAGTGTTAACTGAAACATGGAATCTGACTCATACGGAGTCCGTTTTGCCTCCACAAGTAGTCAAAACGTTTGTGACGACCAGATGCTTCAAAGTATTCTTTAATAGGGAACTTTTGGAGAACTGTTCTTAAGGAGTTTGTTCAGAAACTTTTATAGAAACTTTCATAATGAGCACTCGACAAACGCATTTCGAGAACATACACAAAGTCCATCTATGGGCCTAGTGCATCATCATAACCGAGGTCTCTTGCATTTCCCTACAAGTTATTGGATCTCATATGGAGATGTTTAGTGAAGTAGAATGGAAAAAATCGAGTGCAGCTACACAAGAACTAGTCTGTAACTGTCGTTTAGAATCAGTTTTGCGCAGTGTTAACTGAAATATGGATGTCTGACTCATACGGAGTATGTTTTGCCTCCACCAGTAGGCAAAACGTTTGTGACGACCAGATGCTTCAAAGGATTCATTCATAGGGAACTTTTGGAGAACTTTTCTTAAGGAGTTCGTTCAGAAACTTTTATAGAAACTTTCTTAATGAGCACTCGACAAACGCATTTCGAGAACCTACACAAAGTCCCAGCTATGGACCTAGTGCATCATCATAACCGAGGTCTCTTTAATTTCCCTACAAGTAATTGGATCTCATATGGAGATGTTTAGTGAAGTAGAATGGAAAAAATCGAGTGCAGCTACACAAGAACTAGTTTGTAACTGTCGTTCGGAATCAGTTTTGCGCAGTGTTAACTGAAACATCGATATCTGACTCATACGGAGTCCGTTTTGCGTCCACAGGTAGTCAAAACGTTAGTGACGACCAGATGCTTCAAATTATTCTTTCATATGGAACTTTTGGAGAACTTTTCTTAAGGAGTTCGTTCAGAAACTTTTATAGAAACTTTCTTAATGAGCACTCGACAAACGCATTTCCAGAACATACACAAAGTCCCAGCTATGGGCCTAGTGCATCATCATAACCGAGGTCTCTTGCATTTCCCTACAAGTAATTGGATCTCATATGGAGATGTTTAGTGAAGTAGAATGGAAAAAATCGAGTGCAGCTACACAAGAACTAATCTGTAACTGTCGTTCAGAATCAGTTTTGCGAAGTGTTAACTGAAACATAGATATCTGACTCATACGGAGTCCATTTTGGCTTCAGAAGTAGGCAAAACGTTTGTGACGACCAGATGCTTCAAAGGATTCTTTCATGGGGACCTTTTGGGGAACTTTTCTAAAGGAGTTCCTTTGAAACTTCTATAGAAACTTTCTTAATGAGCACTCGACAAACGAATTTCGAGAACATACACAAAGTCCTAGCTATGGACCAAGTGCATCATCATAACCAAGGTCTCTTGCATTTCACTAGAAGTAAGTGGATCTCATATGGAGATGCTTAGTGAAGTAGAATGGAAAAAATCGAGTCCAGCTACACAAAACTAGTCTGTAACCGTCGTTCGGAATCAGTTTTGCGCAGTGTTAACTGAAACATGGATATCTGACTCATACGGAGTCCGTTTTGGCTCCACAGGTAGTCAAAATGTTTGTGATGACCAGATACTTCAAAGGATTCTTTCATATGGAACTTTTGGAGAACTTTTTTTAAGGAGTTCATTCAGAAACTTGTATAGAAACTTTCTTAATGAGCACTCGATAAACGCATTTTGAGAACGTACACAAAGTCCCAGCTATGGACCTAGTGCATCATCATAACCGAGGTTTGTTGCATTTCCCTACAAGTAATTGTATCTCATATCGAGATGTTTAGTGAAGTAGAATGGAAAAAATCGAGTGCAACTACAAAAGATCTAGTCTGTAACTGTCGTTCGGAATCAGTTTTGCGAAATGTTAACTGAAACATGGATATCTGACTCATAAGGAGTCCGTTTTGGCTCCACTAGTAGTCAAAACTTTTGCGATGACCAGATGCTTCAAAGGATTTTTCCATAGGGAACTTTTGGAGACTTTTCTTAAGGAGTTTGTTCAGAAACTTGTACAAAAACTTTCTTAATGAGCACTCGACAAACGCATTTCGAGAACATACACAAAGTCCCAGCAATGGAGCTAGTGCATCATCTTAACTGAGGTCTCTTTCATTTCCCTAAAAGTAGTTGGATCTCATATGGAGATGTTTAGTGAAGTAGAATGGAAAAAATCGAGTGCAGCTACACAAGAACTAGTCTGAACTGTCGTTCGGAATCAGTTTTGCACAGTGTTAACTGAAACATGGATATCTGACTCATAAGGAGTCCATTTTGCCTCCACAAGTAGTCAAAACGTTTGTGATGACCAGATGCTTCAAAGTATTCTTTAATAGTGAACTTTTGGAGAAATTTTCTTAAGGAGTTTGTTCAGAAACTTTTATAGAAACTTTCATAATGAGCACTCGACAAACGCATTTCGTGAACATACACAAAGTCCCAGCTATGGGCCTAGTGCATCATCATAACCGAGGTCTCTTGCATTTCCCTACAAGTTATTGGATCTCATATGGAGATGTTTAGTGAAGTAGAATGGAAAAAATCGAGTGCAGCTACACAAGAACTAGTCTGTAACTGTCGTTCGGAATCAGTTTTGCGCAGTGTTAACTAAAATATGGATATCTGACTCATACGGAGTATGTTTTGCCTCGACAAGTAGGCAAAACGTTTGTGACGACCAGATGCTTCAAAGGATTCTTTCGTAGGGAACTTTTGGAGAACTTTTCTTAAGGAGTTCGTTCAGAAACTTTTATAGAAACTTTCTTAATGAGCACTCGAGAAACGCATTTCGAGAACATACACAAAGTCCCAGCTATGGACCTAGTGCACCATCATAACCGAGGTCCCTTGAATTTCCCAACAAGTAATTGGATCTAATATGGAGATTTGTAGTGAAGTAGAATGGAAAAAATCGAGTGCAGCTACACAAGAACTAGTTTGTAACTGTCGTTCGGAATCAGTTTTGCGCAGTGTTAACTGAAACATGGATATCTGACTCATACGGAGTCCGTTTTGTGTCCACAGGTAGTCAAAACGGATGTGACGACCAGATGCTTCAAATGATTCTTTCATATGGAACTTTTGGAGAACTTTTCTTAAGGAGTTCGTTCAGAAACTTTTATAGAAACTTTCTTAATGAGCACTCGACAAACGCATTTCGAGAACATACACAAAGTCCCAGCTATGGGCCTAGTGCATCATCATAACCGAGGTCTCTTGCATTTCCCTACAAGTTATTGGATCTCATATGGAGATGTTTAGTGAAGTAGAATGGAAAAAATCGAGTGCAGCTACACAAGAACTAGTCTGTAACTATCGTTCGGAATCAGTTTTGCGCAGTGTTATTTGAAACATGGATATCTGACTCATAAGAAGTCCGTTTTGCCTCCACAAGTAGTCAAAATGTTTGTGATGACCATATGCTTCAAAGTATTCTTTCATAGGGAACTTTTGGAGAACTTTTCTTAAGGAGTTCGTTCAGAAACTTGTATAGAAACTTTCTTAATGAGCACTCGACAAACGCATTTCGAGAACATACACAAAGTCCCAGCTATAGACATAGTGCATCACCATAACCGAGGTCTCTTGCATTTCCCTACAAGTAGTTGCATCTTATATGGAGATGTTTAGTGAAGTAGAATGGAAAAAATCGAGTGCAGCTACACAAGAACTAATCTGTAACTGTCGTTCAGAATCAGTTTTGCGAAGTGTTACCTGAAACATAGATGTCTGACTCATACGGAGTCCGTTTTGGCTCCACAAATAGGCAAAACGTTTGTGACGACCAGATGCTTCAAAGGATTCTTTCATGGGAACCTTTTGGGGAACTTTTCTAAAGGAGTTCCTTCAGAAACTTGTATAGAAACTTTCTTAATGAGCACTCGACAAACGAATTTCGAGAACATACACAAAGTCCTAGCTATGGACCAAGTGCATCATCATAAACGAGGTCTCTTGCATTTCCCTAGAAGTAAGTGGATCTCATATGGAGATGTTTAGTGAAGTAGAATGGAAAAAATCGAGTGCAGCTACACAAGAACTAGTCTGAACTGTCGTTCGGAATCAGTTTGGCGCACTGTTAACTGAAACATGGATATCTGACTCATACGGAGTCCGTTTTGCCTCCACAAGTAGTCAAAACGTTTGTGACGACCAGATGCTTCAAAGGATTCTTTCATATGGAACTTTTGGAGAACTTTTTTTCAGGAGTTTGTTCAGAAACTTGTATAGAAACTTTCTAATTGAGCACTCGACAAACGCATTTCGAGAACATACACAAAGTCCCAGCTATGGGCCTAGTGCATCATCATAACCGAGGTCTCTTGCATTTCCCTACAAGTTATTGGATCTCATATGGAGATGTTTAGTGAAGTAGAATGGAAAAAATCGAGTGCAGCTACACAAGAGCTAGTCTGTAACTGTCGTTCGGAATCAGTTTTGCGCAGTGTTAACTGAAACATGGAATCTGACTCATACGGAGTCCGTTTTGGCTCCACAAGTAGTCAAAACGTTTGCGACGACCAGATGCTTCAAAGTATTCTTTAATAGGGAACTTTTGGAGAACTTTTCTTAAGGAGTTTGTTCAGAAACTTTTATAGAAACTTTCATAATGAGCACTCGACAAACGCATTTCGAGAACATACACAAAGTCCCAGCTATGGGCCTAGTGCATCATCATAACCGAGGTCTCTTGCATTTCCCTACAAGTTATTGGATCTCATATGGAGAGGTTTAGTGAAGTAGAATGGAAAAAATCGAGTGCAGCTACACAAGAACTAGTCTGTAACTGTCGTTCGGAATCAGTTTTGCGCAGTGTTAACTGAAATATGGATGTCTGACTGATACGGAGTATGTTTTGCCTCCACAAGTAGGCAAAACGTTTGTGACGACCAGATGCTTCAAAGGATTCATTCATAGGGAACTTTTGGAGAACTTTTCTTAAGGAGTTCGTTCAGAAACTTTTATAGAAATTTTCTTAATG
>NC_057805.1:462190919-462198724 GCF_018294505.1 Triticum aestivum | reverse complement strand
TTAGTGAAGTAGAATGGAAAAAATCGAGTGCAGCTACACAAGAGCTAGTTTGTAACTGTCGTTCGGAATCAGTTTTGCGCAGTGTTAACTGAAACAATGATATCTGACTGATACGGAGTCCGTTTTCCGTCCACAAGTAGTCAAAACGTTAGTGACGACCAGATGCTTCAAATGATTCTTTCATATGGAACTTTTGGAGAACTTTTCTTAAGGAGTTCGTTCAGAAACTTTTATAGAAACTTTCTGAATGAGCACTCGACAAACGCATTTCGAGAACATACACAAAGTCCCAGCTATGGGCCTAGTGCATCATCATAACCGAGGTCTCTTGCATTTCCCTACAAGTTATTGGATCTCATATGGAGATGTTTAGTGAAGTAGAATGGAAAAAATCGAGTGCAGCTACACAAGAACTAGTCTGTAACTATCGTTCGGAATCAGTTTTGCATAGTGTTAACTGAAACATGGATATCTGACTCATAAGGAGTCCGTTTTGCCTCCACAAGTAGTCAAAATGTTTGTGATGACCATATGCTTCAAAGTATTCTTTCATAGGGAACTTTTGGAGAACTTTTCTTAAGGAGTTCGTTCAGAAACTTGTATAGAAACTTTCTTAATGAGCACTCGACAAACGCATTTCGAGAACATACACAAAGTCCCTACAAGTAATTGGATCTCATATGGAGATGTTTAGTGAAGTAGAATGGAAAAAATCGAGTGCAGCTACACAAGAACTAATCTGTAACTGTCGTTCAGAATCAGTTTTGCGAAGTGTTAACTGAAACATAGATTACTGACTCATACGGAGTCCATTTTGGCTCCACTAGTAGGCAAAACGTTTGTGACGACCAGATGCTTCAAAGGATTCTTTCATGGGGACCTTTTGGGGAACTTTTCTAAAGGAGTTCCTTCAGAAACTTGTATAGAAACTTTCTTAATGGGCACTCGACAAACGAATTTCGAGAACATACACAAAGTCCTAGCTATGGACCAAGTACATCATCATAACCAAGGTCTCTTGCATTTAACTAGAAGTAAGTGGATCTCATATGGAGATGCTTAGTGAAGTAGAATGGAAAAAATCGAGTCCAGCTACAAAAAACTAGTCTGTAACCGTCGTTCGGAATCAGTTTTGCGCAGTGTTAACTGAAACACGGATATCTGACTCATACGGAGTCCGTTTTGGCTCCACAGGTAGTCAAAATATTTGTGATGACCAGATGCTTCAAAGGATTCTTTCATATGGAACTTTTGGAGAACTTTTTTTAAGGAGTTCATTCAGAAACTTGTATAGAAACTTTCTTAATGAGCACTCGATAAACGCATTTTGAGAACGTACACAAAGTCCTAGCTATGGACCTAGTGCATCATCATAACCGAGGTGTGTTGCATTTCCCTACAAGTAATTGTATCTCATATCGAGATGTTTAGTGAAGTAGAATGGAAAAAATCGAGTGCAACTACAAAAGATCTAGTCTATAACTGTCGTTCGGAATCAGTTTTGCGAAATGTTAACTGAAACATGGATATCTGACTCATAAGGAGTCCGTTTTGGCTCCACTAGTAGTCAAAACGTTTGCGATGACCAGATGCTTCAAAGGATTTTTCCATAGGGAACTTATGGAGACTTTTCTTAAGGAGTTTGTTCAGAAACTTGTACAGAAACTTTCTTAATGAGCACTCGACAAACGCATTTCGAGAACATACACAAAGTCCCAGCAATGGACCTAGTGCATCATCTTAACTGAGGTCTCTATCATTTCCCTAAAAGTAGTTGGATCTCATATGGAGATGTTTAGTGAAGTAGAATGGAAAAAATCGAGTGCAGCTACACAAGAACTAGTCTGAACTGTCGTTCGGAATCAGTTTTGCACAGTGTTAACTGAAACATGGATATCTGACTCATACGGAGTCCGTTTTGCCTCCACAAGTAGTCAAAACATTTGTGATGACCAGATGCTTCAAAGTATTCTTTAATAGGGAACTTTTGGAGAACTTTTCTTAAGGAGTTTGTTCAGAAACTTTTATAGAAACTTTCATAATGAGCACTCGACAAACGCATTTCGAGAACATACACCAAGTCCCAGCTATGGGCCTAGTGCATCATCATAACCGAGGTCTCTTGCATTTCCCTACAAGTTATTGGATCTCATATGGAGAAGTTTAGTGAAGTAGAATGGAAAAAATCGAGTGCAGCTACACAAGAACTAGTTTGTAACTATCGTTCGGAATCAGTTTTGCACAGTGTTAACTGAAACATGGATATCTGACTCATAAGGAGTCCGTTTTGCCTCCACAAGTAGTCAAAATGTTTGTGATGACCATATGCTTCAAAGTATTCTTTCATAGGGAACTTTTGGAGAACTTTTCTTAAGGAGTTCGTTCAGAAACTTGTATAGAAACTTTCTTAATGAGCACTCGACAAACGCATTTCGAGAACATACACAAAGTCCCTACAAGTAATTGGATCTCATATGGAGATGTTTAGTGAAGTAGAATGGAAAAAATCGAGTGCAGCTACACAAGAACTAATCTGTAACTGTCGTTCAGAATCAGTTTTGCGAAGTGTTAACTGAAACATAGATATCTGACTCATACGGAGTCCATTTTGGCTCCACTAGTAGGCAAAACGTTTGTGACGACCAGATGCATCAAAGGATTCTTTCATGGGGACCTTTTGGGGAACTTTTCTAAAGGAGTTCCTTCAGAAACTTGTATAGAAACTTTCTTAATGAGCACTCGACAAACGAATTTCGAGAACATACACAAAGTCCTAGCTATGGACCAAGTACATCATCATAACCAAGGTCTCTTGCATTTAACTAGAAGTAAGTGGATCCCATATGGAGATGCTTAGTGAAGTAGAATGGAAAAAATCGAGTCCAGCTACACAAAACTAGTCTGTAACCGTTGTTCGGAATCAGTTTTGCGCAGTGTTAACTGAAACATGGATATCTGACTCATATGGAGTCCGTTTTGGCTCCACAGGTAGTCAAAATATTTGTGATGACCAGATGCTTGAAAGGATTCTTTCATATGGAACTTTTGGAGAACTTTTTTTAAGGAGTTCATTCAGAAACTTGTATAGAAACTTTCTTAATGAGCACTCGATAAACGCATTTTGAGAACGTACACAAAGTCCCAGCTATGGACCTAGTGCATCATCATAACCGAGGTCTTTTGCATTTCCCTACAAGTAATTGTATCTCATATCGAGATGTTTAGTGAAGTAGAATGGAAAAAATCGAGTGCAACTACAAAAGATCTAGTCTGTAACTGTCGTTCGGAATCAGTTTTGTGAAATGTTAACTGAAACATGGATATCTGACTCATAAGGAGTCCGTTTTGGCTCCACTAGTAGTCAAAACGTTTGCGATGACCAGATGCTTCAAAGGATTTTTCCATAGGGAACTTTTGGAGACTTTTCTTAAGGAGTTTGTTCAGAAACTTGTACAGAAACTTTCTTAATGAGCACTCGACAAACGCATTTCGAGAACATACACAAAGTCCCAGCAATGGACCTAGTGCATCATCTTAACTGAGGTCTCTTTCAATTCCCTAAAAGTAGTTGGATCTCATATGGAGATGTTTAGTGAAGTAGAATGGAAAAAATTGAGTGCAGCTACACAAGAACTAGTCTGAACTGTCGTTCGGAATCAGTTTTGCACAGTGTTAACTGAAACATGGATATCTGACTCATACGGAGTCCGTTTTGCCTCCACAAGTAGTCAAAACATTTGTGATGACCAGATGCTTCAAAGTATTCTTTAATAGGGAACTTTTGGAGAACTTTTCTTAAGGAGTTTGTTCAGAAACTTTTATAGAAACTTTCATAATGAGCACTCGACAAACGCATTTCGAGAACATACACAAAGTCCCAGCTATGGGCCTAGTGCATCATCATAACCAAGGTCTCTTGCATTTCCCTACAAGTTATTGGATCTCATATGGAGATGTTTAGTGAAGTAGAATGGAAAAATTCGAGTGCAGCTACACAAGAACTAGTCTGTAACTGTCGTTCAGAATCAGTTTTGCGCAGTGTTAACTGAAACATGGATATCTGACTTATACGGAGTCCGTTTTGCCTCCACAAGTAGTCAAAACGTTTGTGACGACCAGATGCTTCAAAGTATTCTTTAATAGCGAACTTTTGGAGAACTTTTCTTAAGGAGTTTGTTCAGAAACTTTTATAGAAACTTTCATAATGAGCACTCGACAAACGCATTTCGAGAACATACACAAAGTCCCAGCTATGGGCCTAGTGCATCATCATAACCGAGGTCTCTTGCATTTCCCTACAAGTTATTGGATCTCATATGGAGATGTTTAGTGAAGTAGAATGGAAAAAATCGAGTGCAGCTACACAAGAACTAGTCTGTAACTGTTGTTCGGAATCAGTTTTGCGCAGTGTTAACTAAAATATGGATATCTTACTCATACGGAGTATGTTTTGCCTCCACAAGTAGGCAAAACGTTTGTGACGACCAGATGCTTCAAATGATTCTTTCGTAGGGAACTTTTGGAGAACTTTTCTTCAGGAGTTCGTTCAGAATCTTTTATAGAAACTTTCTTAATGAGCACTCGACAAACGCATTTCGAGAACATACACAAAGTCCCAGCTATGGACCTAGTGCATCATCATAACCGGGGTCTCTTGCATTTCCCTAGAAGTAAGTGGATCTCATATGGAGATGCTTAGTGAAGTAGAATGGAAAAAATCGAGTCCAGCTAGACAAGAACTAGTCTGTAACCGTCGTTCGGAATCAGTTTGGCGCACTGTTAACTGAAACATGGATATCTGACTCATACGGAGTCCGTTTTGGCTCCACAGGTAGTCAAAATGTTTGTGATGACCAGATGCTTCAAAGGATTCTTTCATATGGAACTTTTGGAGAACTTTTTTTAAGGAGTACATTCAGAAACTTGTATAGAAACTTTCTTAATGAGCACTTCGATAAACGCATTTTGAGAACGTACACAAAGTCCCAGCTATGGACCTAGTGCATCATCATAACCGAGGTCTGTTGCATTTCCCTACAACTAATTGTATCTCATATCGAGAAGTTTAGTGAAGTAGAATGGAAAAAATCGAGTGCAACTACAAAAGATCTAGTCTGTAACTGTCGTTCGGAATCAGTTTTGCGAAATGTTAACTGAAACATGGATATCTAACTCATAAGGAGTCCGTTTTGGCTCCACTAGTAGTCAAAACGTTTGCGATGACCAGATGCTTCAAAGGATTTTTCCATAGGGAAATTATGGAGACTTTTCTTAAGGAGTTTGTTCAGAAACTTGTACAGAAACTTTCTTAATGAGCACTCGACAAACGCATTTCGAGAACATACACAAAGTCCCAGCAATGGACCTAGTGCATCATCTTAACTGAGGTCTCTTTCATTTCCCTAAAAGTAGTTGGATCTCATATGGAGATGTTTAGTGAAGTAGAATGGAAAAAATCGAGTGCAGCTACACAAGAACTAGTCTGAACTGTCGTTCGGAATCAGTTTTGCACAGTGTTAACTGAAACATGGATATCTGACTCATACGGAGTCCGTTTTGCCTCCACAAGTAGTCAAAACATTTGTGATGACCAGATGCTTCAAAGTATTCTTTAATAGGGAACTTTTGGAGAACTTTTCTTAAGGAGTTTGTTCAGAAACTTTTATAGAAACTTTCATAATGAGCACTCGACAAACACATTTCGAGAACATACACAAAGTCCCAGCTATGGGCCTAGTGCATCATCATAACCGAGGTCTCTTGCATTTCCCTACAAGTTATTGGATCTCATATGGAGATGTTTAGTGAAGTAGAATGGAAAAAATCGAGTGCAGCTACACAAGAACTAGTTTGTAACTATCGTTCGGAATCAGTTTTGCACAGTGTTAACTGAAACATGGATATCTGACTCATAAGGAGTCCGTTTTGCCTCCACAAGTAGTCAAAATGTTTGTGATGACCATATGCTTCAAAGTATTCTTTCATAGGGAACTTTTGGAGAACTTTTCTTAAGGAGTTCGTTCAGAAACTTGTATAGAAACTTTCTTAATGAGCACTCGACAAACGCATTTCGAGAACATACACAAAGTCCCTACAAGTAATTGGATCTCATATGGAGATGTTTAGTGAAGTAGAATGGAAAAAATCGAGTGCAGCTACACAAGAACTAATCTGTAACTGTCGTTCAGAATCAGTTTTGCGAAGTGTTAACTGAAACATAGATATCTGACTCATACGGAGTCCATTTTGGCTCCACTAGTAGGAAAAACGTTTGTGACGACCAGATGCATCAAAGGATTCTTTCATGGGGACCTTTTGGGGAACTTTTCTAAAGGAGTTCCTTCAGAAACTTGTATAGAAACTTTCTTAATGAGCACTCGACAAACGAATTTCGAGAACATACACAAAGTCCTAGCTATGGACCAAGTACATCATCATAACCAAGGTCTCTTGCATTTAACTAGAAGTAAGTGGATCTCATATGGAGATGCTTAGTGAAGTAGAATGGAAAAAATCGAGTCCAGCTACACAAAACTAGTCTGTAACCGTCGTTCGGAATCAGTTTTGCGCAGTGTTAACTGAAACATGGATATCTGACTCATATGGAGTCCGTTTTGGCTCCACAGGTAGTCAAAATATTTGTGATGACCAGATGCTTGAAAGGATTCTTTCATATGGAACTTTTGGAGAACTTTTTTTAAGGAGTTCATTCAGAAACTTGTATAGAAACTTTCTTAAAGAGCACTCGATAAACGCATTTTGAGAACGTACACAAAGTCCCAGCTATGGACCTAGTGCATCATCATAACCGAGGTCTGTTGCATTTCCCTACAAGTAATTGTATCTCATATCAAGATGTTTAGTGAAGTAGAATGGAAAAAATCGAGTGCAACTACAAAAGATCTAGTCTGTAACTGTCGTTCGGAATCAGTTTTGCGGAATGTTAACTGAAACATGGATATCTGACTCATAAGGAGTCCGTTTTGGCTCCACTAGTAGTCAAAACGTTTGCGATGACCAGATGCTTCAAAGGATTTTTCCATAGGGAACTTTTGGAGACTTTTCTTAAGGAGTTTGTTCAGAAACTTGTACAGAAACTTTCTTAATGAGCACTCGACAAACGCATTTTGAGAACATACACAAAGTCCCAGCAATGGACCTAGTGCATCATCTTAACTGAGGTCTCTTTCAATTCCCTAAAAGTAGTTGGATCTCATATGGAGATGTTTAGTGAAGTAGAATGGAAAAAATCGAGTGCAGCTACACAAGAACTAGTCTGAACTGTCGTTCGGAATCAGTTTTGCACAGTGTTAACTGAAACATGGATATCTGACTCATACGGAGTCCGTTTTGCCTCCACTAGTAGTCAAAACATTTGTGATGACCAGATGCTTCAAAGTATTCTTTAATAGGGAACTTTTGGAGAACTTTTCTTAAGGAGTTTGTTCAGAAACTTTTATAGAAACTTTCATAATGAGCACTCGACAAACGCATTTGGAGAACATACACAAAGTCCCAGCTATGGGCCTAGTGCATCATCATAACCAAGGTCTCTTGCATTTCCCTACAAGTTATTGGATCTCATATGGAGATGTTTAGTGAAGTAGAATGGAAAAATTCGAGTGCAGCTACACAAGAACTAGTCTGTAACTGTCGTTCAGAATCAGTTTTGCGCAGTGTTAACTGAAACATGGATATCTGACTTATACGGAGTCCGTTTTGCCTCCACAAGTAGTAAAAACGTTTGTGACGACCAGATGCTTCAAAGTATTCTTTAATAGCGAACTTTTGGAGAACTTTTCTTA
>NC_057805.1:462172031-462190909 GCF_018294505.1 Triticum aestivum | reverse complement strand
GTGCATCATCATAACCGAGGTCTCTTGCATTTCCCTACAAGTTATTGGATCTCATATGGAGATGTTTAGTGAAGTAGAATGGAAAAAATCGAGTGCAGCTACACAAGAACTAGTCTGTAACTGTCGTTCGGAATCAGTTTTGCGCAGTGTTAACTGAAACATGGAATCTGACTCATACGGAGTCCGTTTTGGCTCCACAAGTAGTCAAAACGTTTGCGACGACCAGATGCTTCAAAGTATTCTTTAATAGGGAACTTTTGGAGAACTTTTCTTAAGGAGTTCGTTCAGAAACTTTTATAGAAACTTTCTTAATGAGCACTCGACAAACGCATTTCGAGAACATACATAAAGTCCCAGCTATGGACCTAGTGCATCATCATAACCGAGGTCTCTTGCATTTCCCTAGAAGTAAGTGGATCTCATATGGAGATGCTTAGTGAAGTAGAATGGAAAAAATCGAGTCCAGCTAGACAAGAACTAGTCTGTAACCGTCGTTCGGAATCAGTTTGGCGCACTGTTAACTGAAACATGGATATCTGACTCATACGGAGTCCGTTTTGGCTCCACAGGTAGTCAAAATGTTTGTGATGACCAGATGCTTCAAAGGATTCTTTCATATGGAACTTTTGGAGAAATTTTTTTAAGGAGTACATTCAGAAACTTGTATAGAAACTTTCTTAATGAGCACTTCGATAAACGCATTTTGAGAACGTACACAAAGTCCCAGCTATGGACCTAGTGCATCATCATAACCAAGGTCTGTTGCATTTCCCTACAACTAATTGTATCTCATATCGAGAAGTTTAGTGAAGTAGAATGGAAAAAATCGAGTGCAACTACAAAAGATCTAGTCTGTAACTGTCGTTCTAGGATGTCCAACGTATCTATAATTTATAGCTGGGACCTACAAACCTCTGCACCATGAGGCCCAACAATGTCCAACGTATCTATAATTTATGAAGTATTCATGCTATTATATTGTCCATCTAGGATGTTTTATATGCATTTATATGCTATTTTATATGATTTTTGGGACCAACCTATTAACCTAGAGCCCAGTGCCAGTTTCTGTTTTTTTCCTTGTTTTTGAGTTTTACAGAAAAGGAAAATCAAACGGAGTCCAATTGACCTAAAATATCACGGAGCTTATTTTTGGACCAGAAGAAGGCCATGGAGTAAAAGAGTTGGGCCAGAAGAGTCCCGGGCTGCCCACGTGGGTGGGAGGCGCGCCCACCCCCCTGGGCGTGCCCCCCTACCTCATGGACAGCCCGGAGACCCCCTGACTTGTTCTCGATGCCAAAACCTCTTATATATACAGAAACCCCTAGAACATAACCTAGATCGGGAGTTCCGCCGCCGCAAGCCTCTGTAGCCACCAAAAACCAATCGGGACCCTGTTCCGGCACCCTGCTGGAGGGGGGATCCCTCACCGGTGGCCATCTTCATCATCCCGATGCTCTCCATGACGAGGAGGGAGTAGTTCACCCTCGGGGTTGAGGGTATGTACCAGTAGCTATGTGTTTGATCTCTCTCTCTCTCTCGTGTTCTTGATTCAGCACGATCTTGATGTATCGCGAGCTTTGCTATTATAGTTGGATCTTATGATGTTTCTCCCCCTCTACTCTCTTCTAATGGATTGAGTTTTCCCTTTGAAGTTATCTTATCCGATTGAGTCTTTAAGGATATTTGAGAACACTTGATGTATGTCTTGCATGTGTTTATCTGTGGTGACAATGGGATATTCACATGATATACTTGATGTATGTTTCGGTAATCAACTTGTGGGTTCAGTGACCTTGTGAACTTATGCATAGGGGTTGGCACACGTTTTCGTCTTGACTCTCTGGTAGAAACTTTGGGGCACTCTTTGAAGTTCTTTGTGTTGGTTGAATAGATGAATCTGAGATTGTGTGATGCAAATCGTATAATCATACCCACGGATGCTCGAGGTGACATTGGAGTATCTAGGTGACATTAGGGTTTTGGTTGATTTGTATCTTAAGGTGTTATTCTAGTATGAACTCTATGATAGATCGAACGGAAAGAATAGCTTCGTGTTATTTTACTACGGACTCTTGAATATATCGATCAGAAAGGATAACTTTGAGGTGGTTTCGTACCCTACAATAATCTCTTCGTTTGTTCTCCGCTATTAGTGACTTTGGAGTGACTCTTTGTTGCATGTTGAGGGATAGTTATATGATCCAATTATGTTATTATTGTTGAGAGAACTTGCACTAGTGAAAGTATGAACCCTAGGCCTTGTTTCCTAGCATTGCAATACCGTTTACGCTCACTTTTATCGCTTGTTACCTTGCTGTTTTTATATTTTCAGATTACAAAAACCTATATCTACCATCCATATTGCACAGAAACTTTTCTTAAGGAGTTCGTTCAGAAACTTGTACAGAAACTTCCTTAATGAGCACTCGACAAACGCATTTCGAGAAACTACACAAAGTCCCAGCTATGGCCCTAGTGCATCATCATAACCGAGGTCTCTTGCATTTCCCTACAAGTAATTGGATCTCATATGGAGATGTTTAGTGAAGTAGAATGGAAAAAATTGAATGCAACTACACAAGAACTATTGTGGTACTGTCGTTCGGAATTAGCTTGATGCAGTGTTAACTGAAACATGGATATCATACTCATACGGAGTCCGTTTTGGCTCCACAAGTAGTCAAAAAGTTTGTGACAACCAGATGCTTCAAAGGATTCTTTCATAGGGAAGTTTTGGAGAACATTTCTTAAGGAGTTCGTTCAGAAACTTATACACAAACTTTCTAAATGAGCACTCGACAAACGCATTTCGAGAACATACACAAAGTCCCAGCTATGGACCTAGTGCATCATCTTAACTGAGGTCTCTTGCATTTCCCTACAAGTAATTGGATCTCATATGGACATGGTCAGTGAAGTAGAACGGAAAAAATCAAATGCAACCACACAAGAACTAGTTTGTAACTGTCGTTCGGAATCAGTTTGACGCAGTGTTAACTGAAACATGCATATCTGACTCAAACGGAATCCGTTTTGGCTAAACAAGTAGTCAAAACATTTGTGACGACCAGATGCTTCAAAGGATTCTTTCATAGGGAACTTTTGGTGAACTTCTCTTAAGGAGTTCATTCAGAAACTTGTACAGAAACTTTCTTAATGAGCACTCGACAAATGCATTTCGAGAAAATACACAAAGTCCCAGCTGTGGACCTAGTGCATCATCGTAACTGAGGTCTCTTGCAATTTCCTACATATAATTGGATCTCATATGGAGATATTTAGTGAAGTAGAACTGAAAAAAATCGAATACAACTACACAAGAACTAGTCTTTAATTGTCGTTCGGAATTAGCTTGATGTAGTGTTAACTAAAACATGGATATCATACTCATACGGAGTCCGTTTTGGCTCCACAAGTACTCAAAAAGGATTCTTTCATAGGGAAGTTTTGGAGAACATTTCTCAAGGAGTTCGTACAGAAACTTATACAGAAACTTTCTTAATGAGCACTCGACAAACGCATTTCGAGAACATTCACAAAGTCCCAGCAATGGACCTAGTGCATCATCATAACTAAGGTCTATTGCATTTCCTTACAAGTAATTGGATCTCATATGGAGATGTTTAGTTAAGTAGAATGGAAAAAATCGAGTGCAACTACACAAGAACTAGTCTGTATGTGTCGTTTGGAATCAGTTTTGCGCAGTGTTAATCGAAACATGGATATGACTCATACAGATTCCATTTTGGCTCCTCGAGTTGTCAAAACATTTGTGACGTCTAGATGCTTCAAAGGATTATTTCATAGGGAACTTTTGGAGAAGTTTTCTTAAGGAGTTCGTTCAGAATCTTGTACAGAGACTTTCTTAATGAGCACTCGGGAAACGCCTTTGTAGAACATACACAAAGTCCCAGCTGTGGAACTAGTGCATCATCGTAGCTAAGGCCTCTTGTATTTCCATATATGTAATTGGATCTCATATCGAGTTTTTTAGTGAAGTAGAATGGAAAAAATCGAATACAACTACACAAGAACTAGTCTCTAGCTGTCGTTCGAAATCAGTTTTGCACAGTGTTAACTGAAACATGGATATCTGACTCATACGGAGTCAGTTTTGGCTCCACAAGTAGTCAAAATGTTTGTGATGACCAGATGCTTCAAAGGATTCTTTCATAGGGAACTTTCGGAGAACTTTTCTTAAGGAGTTCGTTCAGAAACTTGTACAAAAAGTTTCTTAATGAGCACTCGACAAACGCATTTCGAGAAAATACACAAAGTCCCAGCTATGGACCTAGTGCATCATCATAACCGAGGTCTCTTGCATTTCCCTACAAGTAATTAGATCTCATATGGAGATGATTAGTGAAGTAGAATGGAAAAAAAACGAATGCAACTACACAAGAACTATTGTGTAACTGTCGTTCGGAATCATCTTGATTCAGTGTTAACTGAAACATGGATATCAGACTCATACGGAGTCCGTTTTGGCTCCACAAGTAGTCAAAAAGTTTGTGACAACCAGATGCTTCAAAGGATTCTTTCATAGGGAAGTTTTGGAGAAGTTTTCTTAAGGAGTTCATACAGAAACTTTCTTAATGAGCAATCGACAAACGCATTTTGAGAACATACACAAAGTCCCAGCTGTGGACCTAGTGCATCATCATAACTAAGGTCTCTTGCATTTCCCTATAACTAATTGGATCTCATATGGAGATGTTTAGTGAAGTAGAATGGAAAAAATCGAATACAACTACACAAGAACTAGTCTGTAACTGTCGTTCAGAATCTGTTTTGCATAGTGTTAACTGAAACATGGATCTCTGACTCATAGGAAGTCTGTTTTGGCTCCACAAGTCGTCAAAACGTTTGTGACGACCAGATGCTTCAAAGGGTTCTTTCATAGGGATCTTTTGGAGAACTTTTCTTAAGGAGTTCATTCAGAAACTTGTACAGAAACTTTCTTAATGAGCACTCGACAAACGCATTTTGAGAACATACACAAAGTCCTAGTTGTGGACCTAGTGCATCATCATAACTGATGTCTCTTGGATTTTCCTACAAGTAATTGAACTCATATGGAGATGTTATTTGAAGTAGAACGGAAAAAATTGAAAGCAACTACACAAGAACTAGCCTGTTACTGTCGTTCGGAATCAGTTTGACGCAGTGTTAACCCAAACATGGATATCTGACTCATACGGAATCCATTTTGGCTCCACAAGTAGTCAAAAAAAATTCTGACGACCAGATGCTTCAAAGGATTCTTTCATAGGGAACTTTTGGAGATCTTTTCTTAAGGAGTTCATTCAGAAACTTTCTTAATGAGCAATCGACTAACGCATTTCAAGAACATACACAAAGTCCCAGCTGCTTTGGACCTAGTGCATCATCATAACTAAGGTCTCTTGCATTTCCCTACAAGTAATTGGATCTCATATGGAGATGTTTATTGAAGTAGAATGGAAAAAATCGAATGCAACTACACAAGAACTAGTCTGTAACTGTCGTTCGGAATCAGTTTTGTGCAGTGTTAACTGAAACATGGATATCTGACTCATACGGAGTCCATTTTGGCTCCACAAGTAGTCAAAACGTTTGTGACGAACAGATGCTTCAAAGGATTCTTTCATAGGGAAATAGTGGAGAACTTTTCTGAAGGAGTTCGTTCAGAAACTTGTACAGAAACTTTCTTAATGAGCACTCTACAAACGCATTTCGAGAACATACACAAAGTCCCATCTATCGACCTAGTGCATCATCATAACTAAGGTCTCTTTCATTTCCTTATAAGTAATTGGATCTCATATGGACCTAGTGCATCAACAAATGCATTTCGAGAACATACACAAAGTCCTAGTTGTGGACCTAGTGCATCATCATAACTTAGGTCTCTTGCAGTTCCCAAGAATTAATTGGATCTCATATATGGAGATGTTTAGTGAAGTACAATGGAGAAAATCAAATGCAACTACACGAGAACAAGTCTGTAACTTTCGTTCAGAATCAGTTTGACGCAGTGTTAACTGAATCATGGATATCTGAATCATATGGAGTCAATTTTGGCTCCACAAGTAGTCAAAGCGTTTGTGATGACCAGACGCTTGAAACGATTCTTTCATTTGGAACTTTTGGAGAACTTTTCTTAAGGAGTTCATTCAGAAACTTATACAGAAACTTCCTTAATGAGCAATCGACAAACGCATTTCGAGAACATACACAATGTCCCAGCTGTGGACCAAGTACATCATCATAACTAAGGTCTCTTGCATTTCCCTACAAGTAATTGGATCTCATATGGAGATGTTTAGTGAAGTAGAATAGAAAAATCGAATACAACTACACAAGAACTAGTCTGTAATTCTCGTTCGGAATCAGTTTTGCGCAGTGTTAACTGAAACTTGGATCTCTGACTCTTACGAAGTCCGTTTGGCTCCACAAGTAGTCAAAACGTTTGTGACGACTAGGTGCTTCAAAGGGTTCTTTCATAGGGAACTTTTGGAGAAATTTTCTTAAGGAGTTTGTGTTCGCACACGAACACGTCACTGTGTACCTCCAACGCCGAGGGTGATGCACCGCAGCTCGCGTCGAAGGAGATCCGACCGGCAGCGTGATACGCAGTACAGCCGGTAGATGCTTTTGTAGACCCGAAGTCCCGCTTGCCCGGGAGGGACCCCGTCAGGGCTCGCGGCGGCTATGGGCTGCTCCAGGTCGATTCGCTCGCCCCTAGAGCCTCGTGGATCCGCAGCCCTGCAGCATGAAGAACTAGCGAAGAACGAGAAGAAAGATACAAAGGAGAGATAAAAAGTAGATGAACACGAAAAATTAGTAGATTGATTTGATCGATTGTGTGTTGTTCAATCGGCCGTCACCCCTTTGGTCTATAAGAGGCGGCTAGACTTCCCGTGCAAGGAAAAGGTTTGGATTCACGTCCAAAACCCTAGTCAAATTCGGATTGGTTTTATCCGAACTTTCCAAAACTGTTCAGTCTAAAACTGGCTGCACCTTGCGGGTCTTTTTTGTGGTGGTAAACGACATCGGATGGAAACGAGTCCAAAAGCAATCTTGACCGTTTCGACGAGACGAACAACTTTCATGTTGAATTTTTTCATCAGAGATAATCTCGAGGGTCAAATCTCTCGCGCAAAACAGCTAATTATTCACGCAGCTCATCAGACATACCCACATATGTGTCTGGTTCCGGGCGTCATATTTTGCTCACTGAAGGGTCGCGCTGTGCGGGCTCTAACTTTTGCATACGACCTTGGATTGGGACGATCGTTATATCAAAATCGATCGCTTCGACGAGACGCACAACTTTCATGTTGAAACTTTCTCCATTTGAAGCCATATTCATTGGGTTTCTAGCCATTTTTTAATCTGGTGTCGACATGAGCATCTCTGAACTTGTCATAACTTTTACATCTAAGCTCCGTTTTAGACCATCTTCATATTCATCTTCATCTTCTCAAAGAGAGACATCTCATGGTGACTTTCAATAGTAAGTTTGAATTAATCTTGACATAGCTTCAAGCCACTCTTTATAAACGTGCCACTTTTGAGCGTCAACACATGCCCCCCTGTTTTTCGGCAAAGCTAGCGTGCCGAAAAATAACTTGTACCAAGTTTGTTCTAAGGACGATGTCAACAGTCCATCGGCCATTTATATGTTCTTAGGACGATAAGTATATATCGGCCATGTCTTGTGTGAACTTTCTGATGCAAACTTGGGTGAAACCTTCTCAGCTTCATTAACAGTCCGGTGATAAAGTTCCATAGATATGTATCTCAAGGTCATCCTCCGAACCATATTGTTCACCCTTCTGCTAGGATTTTGTAGATAATCAACAATAAACTTTCTGCAATCCTTACTTTCGCCTGCATAAAAATTTCATTACTGGCCGAAGGTGTGGACTTCGGTTCGGCCTTACCTATGTTGACGATACTAAGCATCGGCTATTGAGAGCAATGCAATACAACATGATGGACATGGTAGCCGGATGCTTGCTATGCCAACTATCTCCAATTGTCATGTCTAAATATATGAACAATTTTAATGCAACCCAAGGTAAATTCTGCATCTAGACATACCCCAAGATAAACTATAAGTGATTCGTCAAAACATTGATAACCCTTGGATATTTGTTGCACTACTCATAACGAATCACCGAAAGCCTCAATATGTATAGCACCTATAGCAAGTAAAAGAGTCAATCCAAATAACAATGCATATTCGGCCTTGATTAATCGTGCATAAAAATATTCTAAGCGGCATGAGGCTTCAAAAATAGTACCATAAAGAGATATATAAACAAAACCAACACTTTGGCCATTGCTATGAATTTAACCGTCGAAAATAATCTCCATAGTAGTAGAAAGACAAGGGCAATATCAATGAACATGTACCTCGTTTTGGCCTCCAATTGAACTAAGGACGATGTTAGGACACTACATCAGCCATGCTTTGACATATTCTTAGGGCGATAGATAAATATCGGCCATTAACATAAGGTCCATGTAGAATTCATTCACCAAATCACGTATAGCCAAAATAAACAAATGAAATAGCAATCAAATATTTCGGCCCTTTGGATTAGCAAGAAAAAATGTAGCTAATAAAATGTATAGAGATTTGGTAATACCCTCTCATGATGCAGAAAATTATGTCGCTTCCACGGATCAAAATAAATCCAGGGAGGGTAATTGATCATACCTGATGATGAATTCCATGGCAAAGGCATCAATGGTATGGTTGAAGAATATGGATGATGTGCTAACCGAAGATTTTGATGTTGTGATGCGCACCTTCGGCTTAATTGTTTGTTGCTTTCATTCTTTTCCTTCTTCACTTTTATTGTACTTGTTGTAATAGAAACATGCACATCACTTCTGTTTTGATTGATCTTCTTGGGAACCCATGCCATGTTCTTCTTTCTCAGCTCTTGTGCACTAAGATTTTGTAATTCCTTCTTTTGCCAATACGATAAGCCGAGTGGACATCTCGGCTGCGATTCTGTTTTGACCAATGGCAATTCTTTTTTGGCCTTGTGCACTCTCAACTTCTTTTCTTCGGATTTGGCACTTTGGCTCTCAACAATTGATCGCTTCATTTCATTGCCTTTAGCCAATGTCAACATTTTAATTGGCTCTTTTTCATTTGAGATCAATTGTGAAGTAGCACTCTTACGACCATCTCTTTTAACGTGGTAAACTTGCTTTACCACCTCTTTCTTCTTCCTTGAGCTCTGGACCGATTCCTTATGATTGAAACGGTCTTTAACATGTGATTGTTCAAATGTTGATCTTCTCGGAGCTGCATAATATTGGTGAGATGGTTTAAAATAAGATGGAGAATGCGCCCTTGTATCATACCTGTCCCATTATGGATATGAATCTACATGAGCATAGGGAGGCATCCACGGCATTGGCATTGGTGGCCCAAAATAAGGATATGAACATGTTGCATTAAAATTATCACTTTGCCAATACCGATCCTCATATTTGCGCCTTGGGGGTGATCTTGGTTTCTTTGCATGATTTGGCCGATAAGCATTCTTCTCTTCACTCTTCTTTTGATATTTATCCAAGAGTTCAGCGAAGGTGATTTTTGATCTCTTACACTTGCACTTATTTCGGCATTTGTTTTCTTTTGGTTTACTTCCATCGACCATTGGATTTGCTTGCTGTCCCCCAGTCCTTGGCGTCTCCATTGTAGCTTCGATGGACTTGCCCTCAAGATTATGTTCATTATGCTCTCCAACAACTTCTTTACTTGAAAGCTTGATCCCTTCACCTGTAGTTTTTACCTTCTCTTTAAATGGATCGGCTTGAAGCAGCCGATGCAAAAACTTTTTGCCATCAAGACCAATCGGAATAGACTGGTCATCTCTTGGTGTTTCAAAAAACTTCAATCGTCCATTTTCAATGGCCGATTTATCTATTTGACGAAACATGTTGCAATCCTCAAAATTATGCTTGAACGAATCATGCAACTTACAATACATTCGTCCTTGGATAGATGGCTCAACATGGTGATCAAGAATTCTTATGTAATTATTTTTCAGCAATAAATCAAATATTTGGTCACACATGCTTGAATCGAAGGTATACCTTTTGTTTTCTAGCCGATCTTGCTGCGAGAACGGCTTTGGAGTTAAGCAAACGACTGGTTCAGATTTCGCATCAGCCCATTCGGCTATGCATTGTGTCTTGCACTCTATCTCCGATGTCTTTGGATAAGAAACTATACTGGCATCGGTTTGCTCAGAAGATTTTAACCTTGGTTTTAAATTTCTGAAACAAAAATAGTTAGAACATACATGTCTCAATTGAGACCAAGTGTAAGCCAAGTAAGAAATAAGCAAACCTACCCAATTAGATATGAGCTTTAGATAAAGCAATGGGGAAAGCCTTCTCTGCAATAATTTTTTGTTGGAAATATGCCCTAGAGGCAATAATAAAATGGTTATTATTATATTTCCTTGTTCATGATAATTGTCTATTGTTCATGCTATAATTGTGTTATCCGGAAATCGTAATACATGTGTGAACACATAGACCATAACATGTCCCTAGTGAGCCTCTAGTTGACTAGCTCATTGATCAATAGATGGATGTCATTGATAACGGGATCACATCATTAGGAGAATGATGTGATGGACAAGACCCAATCCTAAGCATAGCACTAGATCGTGTAGTTCGTTTGCTGAAGCTTTTCTAATGTCAAGTATCGTTTCCTTAGAACATGAGATCGTGCAACTCCCGGATACCGTAGGAATGCTTTGGGTGTACCAAATGTCACAATGTAACTGGGTGGCTATAAAGGTGCACTACAGGTATCTCCGAAAGTGTCTGTTGGGTTGGCTCGGATCGAGACTGGGATTTGTCACTCCGTATAACGGAGAGGTATCTCTGGGCCCACTCGGTATTGCATCATCATAATGAGCTCAATGTGACTAAGTAGTTAGTCACGGGATCATGCATTACGGAACGAGTAAAGTGACTTGCCGGTAACGAGATTGAACGAGGTATTGGGATACCGACGATCGAATCTCGGGCAAGTAACGTACCGATTGACAAAGGGAATTGTATACGGGATTACTTGAATCCTCGACATCGTGGTTCCACTACTAGAAAAAGGCTTACTAGTGGCGCACCAGTTTTGCCTACTAATGGCGCACTACTGGTGCGCCACTAGCACCACGCCACTAGTATTTTTTACTAATGGCGCACCAGGCAGTGCGCCATTAGTATAGGCCACGGTGCGCCATTAGTATGCCTCCCAGGGGGCCATATATACCCATGTGCTTTGCCATACTAATGGCGCACTGCGGTGTGATGCGCCATTAGTATCCTTTGTCATACTAATGGCGCAGTGCTGGGTGATGCGCCATTAGTATCCTCTGGCATACTAATGGCGCACTGCGGTGTGATGCGCCATTAGTATCCTTTGGCATACTAATGGCGCACGTTGGTGTGATGCGCCATTAGTATGTATATTAGGGATTATTTTTTTCTTTTCTGATTTTTGCACAGATTACAAAATATATTATTGGACAGAATATAAGCAGCACCACACAGCAACAGCAGATTCATCGAATACAATAGAAGATTAGTCTCCGAATACAATTCATCATATTAGTCTCCGAATTCAAAAGACCGAATAAAGATAGAACATTACAAGTCTCGAGACCGCGAGTAGCGAGTTTGTCTTCACATTACAAGTCGATATCGATCATCTAAACTACCATCACATAGAAGAGAGCTGCGGTCATCACGATGGGCATCATCGCGATGAAACTGGTCTTCATCCGGTTCCTCCAACGCTCCCTCCTCTCTCCCGCTAGATAGCGCGTGTATCTAGATTCTGCCTCCTCCCTAGTGGTGTACCCTTTGTAACTGTTACCGCTGAAACGGTGAACCTGTCTCTGACACTCCTCCCAGTCGTCGTAGACTCCGGGAACCTTACCCTTGTACACGACATACGACGGCATCTCTATGCACTAGCCAAACAACAGACAATACATAAGCAATATATAAGTATGCAACAAAAGGATCGGAAGAGAAAAGCAAGACATTAATAGCACGATTCATGGTCCTACTAATAAATAGCATCGATTACATCTAAGATGAACGACTGTCCAAACCAAAGATACATACAAGTTCATTAAAGTTTAATTACAACATGAGCTAATCAATGTTTCAGAACTACACATAGCATCACTACTTTCGACTCGACTCATGGGACCGGAGCGTGGATGAAGCCGCCGTCTGTCGTGATGGTCATGAAGTCGCGGGCGTTGTCAGCCTGCATTTGTAGCGTTGTGTCTATCTCACTGTTGGACGGTTGAAATTTGAGGTACAACTGCCCCGAGGTACGAAGGACATCTTGATGGATGATTTATGCAAACTCCGACTGGATGCGAAAGAATTCTTCTCGGATGTCCGCGTCCTGGATTGCCGCCAAGCTTGCGGCCCAATCTTTGAGATTATTTGGTAGCAGAAGGTGATTATAGTCCCGCACGATCGCCCGCATGTGATGGAGGGTGTAGTAGGCATCCTTCTGACCGCCAGGCGGCTGCTTGACGCAGGGGAACGTCGTATTGTGGGTGAACACGTGACTGCCGTACCTACGAACTGGCCTCTTAAAGGTGCCTCCAGATGCGGCGTAGCCGGGGAGAGCATCATCAAGAACTTTCTTGATATTTGTGTAGTCTATCTTGGAGTCACGGTCCGGGTCGAAATACGTGGCCATGGAATATTTCGGGCTTAAGAGGATGAGTGTGCAATGTGTGTCACTCCACAGAACACGGAATGTTAGAAAAAAAAGAACGATCGAAATCTAAGAAATCATATGTTACGGGGCGGTTAGGAGATGACTTACTCAGGAAAGTAAGGCACGAGGAAGTTATCCTTATCTGGGTTTGCCAGAATGACGCCTTCGAGGTGTGAACTCGCGACTTGCCGGTCCCCAGCGCTGCCCAAGATCTTGGCACACATGTAGAAGGGGTCGACTATCACAATGTCCGGGGTCTTGTCTCTAATGATCCGCATCTCCATACTCAGCGAAAACAGCCGAACGAAGGTGTAGTGCAGCGGATGAAGGTTAAGCATAGCAAAGATGTCATCAAACCGCAGGACGATTGTACCCCCGACGGCGCTATCCACAAAGCCCTTGCCCTCTGGCACCTTGGCCACGAAAACCGGGTATGCCACATCATTCTCTCTGAGACGCCGCTTCTCCAAAGAAAGAACACTGTCATGCAGACTCCGCATAGCACCGGTTGCAGCATTGAGCATATTTGTCGGTAGCATCGGCCTACCCGCCACATGCACCCTCCTCGAGATATCCTTAGGTGAAGGTGGCCCGTCCTGAGCACGGATCGTACTCGCTGCCGGCTGGCTCGCACTGGCGCCCTTGTTAGTCTTTCGTTTCCGTCCCTTCTTCCTGATCTGCTGTAATGGGATCGAGTTCTGCTCACAGACCGCCTTCTTGAGCGTGTTGGGGCTGATAATATTTGGCACCTCAGCTATCTGAGGCTCGGTGAAGGCGGCAGCTGGAGGCGTCTCCTGAGAACTGAACGCCAGACGACGCCTATTGCAATTGGGTTTCTCCGCCGTACCAGCTAGATCGCGGTCGTCTTTTTCAGGGTTGGGTTCTTGAGAAGGAGGCCCGCAGAACTCGTCACCGTACCCATGTTCAGCAAAGTACTTATCGACGTTGGAAAATGTACCGCCGTCGTTGTCGTCATCGTCCGGATCCTGTGCCATATGCATGTCCGGATCCTGTGCCATAGGGATGTCTGGCATGTCCGGTAGCGTTGCGGCGTTCTTGCCATGGGTTGGCGCTGGCACGACTGGCGGTCTTGTCTGTGGGGTGGTGTCCCCCGCCCCCAAACGAATCTGGCTCTTCGGCCAAAGCAGGGGCCAGCTTACACAGGCGTTGAGGGTCATCACATCATCTTCATCGGCCCCAGCGGGTCGAATCGGAGGTAACAACTCGTCGCAGCCTGGCAGCACGCGAACCAGTTCAACCCTATACAAGGTGGGTGGCATCGGATTACCGTGGAACACGCGGTTGCCCGGTTGAACGATTCTGCCCTTGGCGACATCGACGAACTCGCCGCCCACGAAGTGCAGGAGAGTGCAAGGAACATCGGTGGCGCCCTGCGAAAACATGTAGGGCATCAGGGATGCCCAGTCAAAGGCAAGGAGATGAAGTCATCGGCCGAGAGGCTTAGTTACGATGATGCCGTCGAGCTCGTCTAATGTCGAGGCACCGCCAACGGCGGGCGTGCGCGTGCAACTGACGGAGGGGCCCCTTGCTGGCGAGGTGCCGGCCGGCGTACACCCGGGTGCATTAAGCTCCAATGCCCATGCCAGCGCCGGAGACACGAATACCGCCTCCACCGGCGAAACCAATGGCGCCGCCTGCGCGTTGTGCGAGTTGCTGGCCGTGAAGCTGGGAACCGGGGGAAGCCCCTGTTGGCCGCCCGCAATCCACGTCGTCAGCCCCTGAATCAAGGTAGGCATAATGGCGCTGAGCGTCGTTCCCAGTTGTTGTTGCACTTGCTCTTGGACAATCTCCGGAATCCGCGCCACTTGTGCCTTGAGTTCTTGAACCTCGCGCGACTGGCTTTCCGAGCTGGTCTTTTTCTCCTTTCGCCCACCAGCGGTATAGTATGACGACCATTTTGTGGACAAGCCTTTGCCGGCCACACTACCAGCTGACGACGGCTTACTGAGCTTATCCTTGTTTTTCATTACGTTCAACGCCCTATTTAAAGGGGTGTCAAAAGGGGAGCTCTGAGACGACCCCGCGCTACTGCTTTCAGCCTCCTGCGGAAGGAATGTGAACCATTTAGAAATTTGGCTTCATTAATTAGAATGCAACCATATGGAGCTAATTACGCGGGGGTGTATTCCTTACTAGAACAAGCTCAAGCGCCCTGGCCTTCGGATCCGTGGTAAGCTCCTTTGTTACCGGGTCCTCCTTGTACCGGGCCCTGACAAAGTTCCTGGTCTGCTTGTCACGTAAATTCTCGAAGCGGGCCGGTCGGCCTTGCTCGGTACGCTCCGTGTCCTCCTTGTCCCATATAGGCTCCGCCACTCTGTAACCGCCGGGACCGAGTTGGTGGACCCCTAAGTTCAACTCCCGCATTTCTTTCCCCCACTAACTTGATTCGGAGGTTGCGCTGCTCTCGCACTTGATCTTGAACTCCTTGTAGTCATCTTCACTCATCAAAGGATATTTCGCCTTGATCTTGTCATAACTGTCACCTTTTTCAATCATTGCCTTCACCGTGCTTCTCCATGTAGACAGGGCCGTGCTCATCCTCGTGAGGGCGGCACTGTTCACTTTATTCTTTGAGAGGCGTGTGTTTGCAAACTCAGCGGGGAACTTGTATCGTTCGTGCAGCTTCGTGAAGAGGAGGCTGCGCAAATTCCCTCGGTCCTTATGCCTTAGGTTCTCGGTGTTGATCGAGACGGTGCTCCGGAGAATGCACCCGAGCTGAACCGAGTACCCCTTGACTACATGTTTGGGCGCCGTTGGATGCCCGTCGGAGTTCACTTCAGTAAATTCCTCCTTGACGGTGCCGAGCACGTTCGGGCGCCGGTCCTTCTGTTGCCTCTTCGGTTGGCTGCCATGTGTGCGTGCGCCGCCATCATCAATGGTGGCATCCTCGGCGGCACCATCAGTGGTGTCATCCCCGACGCCACTAGGGGTTGTGTAGTCAGGATCGGTGTCTTCTGCGGCGTCCTCATAGCGGTGAGGTTCTTCCTCCATCTCCTGGGACAACTCCCAGAATTGCTTGCTGCCCGAACCGCCAGCCTCATCGTTGTGGGCCATGTTTCGCTCTAAATAGGAAAAAAGTTTGGTCAAAAAGTTGGTTATTGTCAAGGAACAAGATCATGGTCTCATCATTTAGGGTTTGTCGACACCGAGGCATCCTAAAAGCTAAGCTTTTATCATTTAGGGTTTGTCGACGCCGAGGCACCCTAAAAGCCTAAGCGTACATCATTTAGGTTCTCATCGACACCGAGGCACCCTATAGAAGCCAAGGTTTCATCATTTAGGGTTTGTCGACGCCGAGGCACCCTAAATGCTAAGTTAAGTTTTCATCATTTAGGGTTTATCGATGCCGAGGCACCCTAGGTTGGGCCTAATCACTTGGCACTAATCACTTGGCTCTATTGCCACCTATGTTGGGTTTATCATCTAGGGTTTATCGATGCTAAGGAGAATTCTAAGTTGGGCCTAATCACTTGGCACTATTGCCACCTATGGTTTAATGCAGCAAGAATGGCGGGGCAGTTGATCCTACTTAACTAAGTACTAAGATACCCCGGCCCATGCATTAGTCGCAAGTACCCCATATGTCCTATTTTTAGCAAAGTCATGCTAAAATTCACGGAAAATTTTAGCATGACCTTTGCTGAAAATAGGACATATGGAGTACCCGAATTTGCCGGAACGGAAGTTAATCGACATTCCAGCAAACTCAAGGGCCTCTCGGGGTACCTGCAAATTCATCACGACACAATGGTCGGAGACAAAACCCAGCAAACTAGCAAAGTTACTGACGTGTTTACAGAAATTGTTTTCTGTAAAAGATGATCATCATCTTTGCAAGTCTTTCTCAATGTGATCACAAGTAATTCAGAGGCATCACAATAAAGCAACACCCTGCACTAGCCTAAAAACAAGTGAAGTTTCACCCATATAAGAACAACTTTATAAAATCAGAGAAGTTGCTAAATTTTTTGTATCCTTCATACACACTTGAGTACAATGCTTTATAATGTTCCATCATCATTACAGAAATCCAAGAAACACATGGTCTTGAGGATATTCTTTATGACTGATTATTTCAGTTTTACATGCAGATTTTGACCAAAAAACACATGGTCTTTTTAACAGTTTTCTGTTTGGACAGAATACTGAAAACTACAGTTTGGACAGAATTCCTAACACTTTGGTCTTCTAGTTACAAAACAAAACTAACATAATTCTAGATGCCATAACTGAATTTTTTTACAGTAGCTCAAGTTTTTGACAGTAGCTCCTCACTATCTGTCGCCTGCAACACTCTTTATGCTAGCAGCTCAAGTTTGTGCCATTGGAGCAAATAAGCGGGAACCAACATATGTAAGGTTTCAACAAGACTCATCATCAGTATATATAAGCAGGATCTTTGTAAACAAACGAACACTAAGAGCAGAATGTTCTTGCAACAAACATTATTGTGTGACATCGAAAGGCATCACTCTGCTTAAAGGGAAGGATGACTTAAGTGGCCAGATGTATATGATTGCACCACTTGATCTGCACTTCTCTATATTATATGATGTACTGAAGAACTTGAGCAAAAAAAGATAAATAGAAACATATTTCTCACCTTGGAGGTCTTGCTGCTGCTGCACTGTCTGGACTTCACTTCCTTTACCTCCTCGGAAACCTGAAATATGCAGATGTTAGAAAGGTTCTAATTTGTATATGATGATTCTAAGAAAAGGGAAAAGGAGTATCAAGAACAGATTCACATGTCTAGCTGTTAGCCATTACAAACTTAAATTTATCTATTTCTGTATCTCACAAACTATCATAAATGAATAATAGTATTATAGTTCGGCTATTCCATGGAATAATGGGCTTAAGATTAATGAACCAACAGATGCCCTAATGGAAGTAATAACAACATGACAGCAAACAAAAACAGAACCAAACAGCAGCAAAAACAGAACCAAACTACTATCCATCCATCTAGCAAGCAACTAGCACAACTCATCCATCCATCCATCAAGCATCATATACCTAACTAACATCAACATACATACATCTATCTAACATCCATTGATCCGTGTAACTAGCAGCATGAACAAGAGAGGAACAGGGAACAGTGACATGGACAAGAAGCATAGAGGCAAGGAAGAGAGGCTCACCCCAGGCCATGGTCGAAGGAGAGCAGCCGCTGGCCACGCGCAGGAAGAGACGGCGGGAGGTGGCGGCGAGGGTCACGGCACCATCCTTGGCTCGCCGGCTGCTGCGGAGGTGACCGGTGGCGGAGGACGGCAGGGGCAGGCGGGGTGTGGGCACGTCGGGGCTGCGCTCGCCGGCTGCTGCAGGGGCCGGAGGAGGCCCTCGCTCGTCGGAGGGAGGAGGAGAGGAGAGGAGCGCTCGGCCGATCTCGTTCGGGGGGCGCGGGGGCGGCGGGGGTGGAGTCCCGCAGGGGTCGGGGCGGCGGCGTCGGGGCAGCGCAAGACCACAGCGGCGGCGGTGTCGCCGACGACGTGCAGGCGCGGCGGACGGAGGGGGCGGAGCAAGGGGGCGGCGGCGTACGGTTGGGGTCGAGTGGGAGATCTGGCGAGGGAGGGAGGGAGGCCACAGTGCAAGGGGAATAGGTGGAGTGGGGGGAGGGTTAGCAATGGCGCACCTCCCCCAAGTGCGCCATAAGTACGACGATAGCAATGGCGCACCTCACCCTGGTGCGCCATTAGAAATTAGTAGCCCGACTGGTCAGGTTATATTCCACCTAACCCTATCTCCATCAGAACACGCCCACTAGCCCGACTAGTCAGCAGGCATCACACACATTAGGAGGTCCTGGGTTCGATTCCCAGGCTCCCCAATTTTTGTTTTTATGCATTTAAAATGTTGTTTGATATTTATTTGTGTTTAAATATGTTCAAACTTGTTTAAATCATAACAGTAATATTTTTTTATAAAAACAGTAATAATTTTTTTAAAAATATCATCAAATTTATTATTTGAAAATATCATCAAATTTATTATTTGAAAATATCATCAAATTTGTTATTTGAAAATATAATCAAGTTTGTTTTTTTGCAATTTTAGTTGCATTCATTTGTGACGGTGG